>NW_006916341.1:0-3182 GCF_000464535.1 Endocarpon pusillum Z07020 | reverse complement strand
AGTATTACACTAAATAAACTTAAATACAGATGAGAGACTATCATCTAAAGCCTAATACAGAAAGAAATTAAAAATAATAAGGACGTTAAGAAATTCAATTTAAGGAGAGCAGAACCTGCTAAAGTCAAGAAATCTTTTACTATAGTTTTAGATTATTATACTTAGCAAGAACCTTATAAATACTTTTTATATTTAAATTAGTTATGCCCTTATTATAAAGAATACAAGGGATATACATATTTTAGGAATTACACTAAAAAGGAAAGAAAAAGTTTGAATATTTACTTAATAGTAAACATTAAGGAGGTGCAAACTCCTTATTATAAGATACTTAGATACTAAATTATAAGAATATATACTTATAAAGCACTAGAAGAGTCAAAAAACTAGGAAGTCCTTTAAAGAAATAACCTAAAGAACATAAAAAAAAGTTATAAATAATTATAATATTAATCCTTAATAAATTAATATATATTATTAAGGTAAATATCTTTTTAAAATCTTAATTATAGATTTAACTAAAACTATAAGTAATAAGTCTGGCCTTATAATATTTAATATTTTTTTTTCCTTTTTAACTTATTTTAGATTTACTATATAAATCTATATAGGTCTAACTATATAAAGGGCTATAAAATAAATAATAATTAAGGAGACAGTATACTTAAAGTAAACTCTAAGGGCTTTATATAGCTGTAGAAAAAAGTTAATAAAGGAGAATAGTAAAGTCAGATAACTTAAGAGCGTGTTGCTTATAAGTCATATATAATCAGAGAGAATTAGGCTAGCAGGTTAGTCTAAAGGATAAAGCGAATAGCTTAGGTCGCTCCTTTATAGCTATTAAGGAGCTTCCGGATATCAGAGAATAGGTGGTCGCTTAAAACGCGTCTCCAGAGCTAAGACTATATAGGGCAGGAGAGAAGGACATGCTACACTGTCATAGTCCCTAACCTGCACCTGTAGCAAGAGCTAGGCACAAAAGATACTCAGCGTTTAAAGAGGAAGGCATTAAATCTAATTACTCTAGTTCTAAGCTAGATTAGCAAGACACTATATGCTTTTAGTCGGCTAGTATAAAGCCTATAATTTGTAAGAGAAATACAAAGGGAGAGCTTAGCGATTCTGTAGATTTATACTCTGTTTTCTTAAGACTAGCTCTAGCGCTCTTAGACTCTTCTTTTTGTAATCCTTTTAATTATAGAAAAAAAGTAAGTTATAAGCTCTTAGAAGAGGCCTATAGCCCTTGCTACTTTATTAATATAGTTGTTTACTATTTTGTTGTCCCTAATCCCTTTATATCTAGGTAACTATTATAATTTAGTTAAGATTTCCTTTTACTTAAGCTTCTTAATAGCTAAATGAATGTCTTTAAAGAGTAATTAAGAGTAGGTTAGGTTACTTTTTAAGAAAAACTATAAGGTTACCTAACTATTAGAGTAAACAGTTACTATATAATTAGATAAAAGGGAATTAGAGCAGATTAGAAGGAGCCTAAGCATAAGAAGAATGCTAATAAGTTCTTTATAAAATACTTGCGTATTACTAATAGTGTCTAAAGCATAGGAAAGGTATATAGTTACACCTATAGCTGTAGCTAAGATCCTATTATTCTAATTACTACTATTATAATATATATATATAGATAGTATATATAAGTCATATATATATAGCCAGGTTGCTATCTCTTTTAAGGAGGCGATTTTGACGTTAAGAGAGACGTATTATAAAGGGTTAGTGCCTAGATTCCTTACCTTAAGACAGAATAGACTACTTATATAACTTTTTATTTATTCTTTTAGTAAATAAAAAGAGGTAATAAGGGGCTTAGCCTGCCTACCTTTGCTGCCTTAACCTTATTAATAAATATAGCTTGCTGTGATTTCGATCATGCTATAAAGGTCTATTATTAGTATATAACAAATTAAGTTAGCTACAGATATCTCTGCATAAAAGTAAATTAAAAGAGTAAACATTTTGATTTTAAGCGCTTATGTAATAGTAGCTTTATAGGCTCTTATAATAGCCTAAAGGCAGCGTCCTTAGATAGCTTATAATTTATTTTTAATACCCTTTTTATATCTTATTATACCCTTTAGAGTGTACTAGGCGTTATAGCTATAAAGTAGCGCTCTAGGAGTTACAGCTAAAAAGTAGCGCTTGTTAAGTAGCTAATATATATATTTAGAGTCTTAAAGAGACAGAGGAGCCTTAAGTAGAGCCGGACTATAATTGTATTATATTATTAGCTAGCTAATAATATAATATAGAGTTCGCATCCCTTTACAGGGTCTTTATTACGTTTTTTTATATATGCTCTAGACTATTACCCTTAGGCTTACCTTTTGCTAAAACATACTTAGGATTCAGGCCCAGGCTAAAACCTTCCTTTATACTCTAATTATAGTTTACTTTATAAGTATATAGCACTAGTATTAGCTAGAACGATATCACTTTAATCTATATATAAAACGCATACATTTTACAGGCTGGTAATCTGCGTAAGATAGTTGTCGTAGACTTTTTGTATATTAATATACGCTGCTGTCCTCTCAGGCTACACAGATAGTCTTCTTAGTAGCTGCTATTATGTACTACGCCTTATATTAGATCTATAAGATTCTTCTCTTTATATTATCTATAGAAGTCTCCTTTATATAGACTAACTATATCTTATATATAATTTAGAAGATATATATATACTAGCTATATACTAGCTTTTTACTTACTAATTAAGCTTATATTATTAATATCTTAATAAATGCTTTTATATTACTCTTATAGCTTTGCCTTAATAAGTGTTATATAGCTATACTTATAGTTATACTTTAATAAGTACTATATAGCTACGCTTATAGCTCTGCCTTAATAAGTACTCTGAATTCGTTCTAAATATTCTCTTATTTATAGATTACTTATATTTCTGTAAAGCCTATATATATTAGACTACTTATAATACTTTAGAAGAGATTTATTACTTAATAGTCTTAAGGCCTTAACAAGATTCTTTATATATAAGACTCTAAGTCTTAATAAGGTTCTGCTAAATATTAATAATTTGTCTGTATTAAAGGATGTTCTCTCTCCTTGCTAGCAAGTCGCCGCCTACTTGTGTATAATGCGTGAACTCAGAAGGGGACAAGTACAAAGAAATGATATCACATCCACTAGTTATAGGACCAGTT
>NW_006916340.1:3976-23579 GCF_000464535.1 Endocarpon pusillum Z07020 | reverse complement strand
ATATAAATAGCTCTTTTAGAATAAATTAATAAAATAAATTAATTAATATACATTTATAAAGAGGTAATAAAACTTGACCTAATATAAGCAGTTTTAGAACGTTTAGCTTTTCAAGATAAGGGTAAGGAGGACTAATAACTTTACGAAGGATCTGTAGCTTTTCTGACTTGTTTTGAGCTGATTTAACTTGTTGCTGCCATTCCTTCTTCTTTTCTTTTCTCTGTGAATTAATATCACTTCTTTTAGAGCTGTTTTGACTGTTTGATATTACTTTTTTTAAAGCTGTTTTAATTATTTAATAGTTATTACTATTTTTTGTATATTTTACTTAAGTATAAGGAGCTATTAAACTCAAAAATACAGTTTGTGCTATCCTGCTACGCGTTTTATATGCGTTTTGTTACAGACCTGTTACGCGTTTCGCATATATTTTTGGTATCTGCATTTCGCACTATTTCTCTTGATATAGCAACTCTGTACGTATAAATGCTCGCTCTGCGCACTGAATTAGATAGAACAACTTGCTATTTCAACACTGATCCGTCGATTAGTCAGCAAGTTCAACAGGAGCTTAAAATTAGCGAATTTGATATATGGATAGGCTATGCTGTAGCTGTAGTAGACTTTAAGAAAGGTACTTTAAGTGGCTAATTTTGAGCTTGATTTTCAAGGGCTTTTCAGCTCTGGATTCAAGCTCTCTTCAGCTGAGGCAGGTCTTTAGCTAATAGAGCAGCTTCTATAGTATCTAGAGGCCCTGATATCTCTTCTTGATGATGCTTTTGGGTCATTGAGTTCTTGATATATACTCTATTCTTACTGCGCTACCACAGCTCTGGTGTTGCACCGCAGAAATTAAGGTTTAAGGTTACGGGCGCTAAGGACCCCTGGTCCTAATGCGGACCAATTAAATAAATGTCAAATTTTACCGTGGTTTGGTGGATAGCAACTTTGTATATATAAGTACGCGCTGCTTTCGCACTGAATTAGATAGAACAACTTGCTATTTACACACTATCCATTGATTAGTCAGCACAGTTCGTCAAGTGCTTTTCAGCTGGCATGGCTGAGTTACGGGGAAGACTCCTTAGCTCAGGCCAGACGCAGCTTGGGGATGAATGCCAGCAGAACTCTCCCCTCACGTCGGGCTGCTTCTCCCAGGTTTCACTGGTCAAATCGCAGTTGGCAGCCTTGGAATGTCTTGGGAGAAATGTATTTTACTTTTTCTTGGCTGGCTGTGGCTGTTCCTGGACCCCTGTTGCTGGCCGTGCATGGCTTCCATGTCTGTGATTTGCTCCCTGTATCCACCGCGCCTGGTCTGCTGTGGCCCCATTCCGATGGGCCACGGTTATATCAAGCTGAACTGTCGCTGTCGTCTTGTGCTTCATCCAAAGTATCCCGTCGCAGTGGGGTTGATCCTGGCAGGTGGCACAGCTACCAGTTCTGTTCTGTCTTGCTGAAGCCGGCCAAGTCTGCCAGATCGGCCAAATGAATTGAGAGCTGCAAACAACCAAAAGCCCGACAACTGACAGCCTGAGTAGGTTGCAGTTGATAGACTCTGATGCGATTTCTGTGTAAACCAAACCTTCAGTTGCAATCATGGACAAGCCAGAAAAAGATGGAAATAGGCAGGCTTCTGAATCAACAGGCAATGCCTCACAATCCACTCCATTCCTTCCAGCTATCTCAGCTCCTAAAGGAGGAGGAGCCATCAGGAGCATTGGGGAGAAGTTCTCCGCAAACCCAGTCACAGGAACGGCGTCAATGTCCTTTCCCTTGTCAACAAGCGCGGGAAGAGACGGTTTCGGCATCTCTGTGACCGTCTCATATGATTCTGGTAATGGTAATGGGCCCTTTGGAATGGGTTGGAAACTCTCAACAGCTTCCGTCAGTCGCAAAACCAGTAAAGGCTCCCCGATACGACGACCGGAATCAGTCTGATGTCTACATGCTCTTTGGCGCTGAGGATCTTGTTCCCATTGTTGCGGCAGATGGCTCCGTACATGAGGATATCAATGCTGTGCCTGGTTATGCCATTCGTCGCTACAGACCTCGAGTAGAAGGTGGATTCTCCCAGATTGAGCAATGGACCAACATTTCTGACAGGACTGACGTTCACTGGCGGCAGTTGTCTGGAAATAATGTCCTGACAACATACGGTCTGGACTCCAATTCTCGGATCAGCAATCCAGAGGAGCCTGGACAGATTTATGAATGGCTGATATGCAACTCGCGCGACTGCAAAGGCAACGTGGTCCACTATACCTACAAGCCAGAGGACGGCGTTGGAGCAGATGTGGCGCTCGCACATCAGCACAATCGTGGACCTGGCACTGATCCTCGACGGACCAGCAACAGATATCTGAAGTCTGTTGTTTATGGAAACACCATTCCGCTGCTGGACGGTAGTGGTAATCGTCCGCTATTCCTCTCCACCGTACAAATGGACAGTGCGGGCTGGATGTTCGAAGTAGTATTGGATTATGGAGAACATGACACCAACAACCCAACTCCAGGGGATACCAATCCATGGCACTACCGTCTAGATTCCTTCTCAAACTACCGACCAGGCTTCGAAGTGCGGACCAGCCGCGTTTGTCAACGATTTCTCATGTTCCATCATTTCCCCGAGGAAGTAGCAGTAGGAAAGGATTATCTGGTGCGCTCCGTCGAATTTGGCTATACTCATGGCGATAGCGCAGATCTTGCCTCCATTTTCACCTACCTTACTTCCGTACAGCAAAGTGGCTATCGGAAAGGACCGCAAGGACAATACATTCGAAAGCTTCTGCCACCTCTTGAGTTCACCTACTCTAAAGCGCATCTTGACGATGAATTAAAAGATATCGATCCCGCTTTCCTGAGAGATTTGCCGGCTGGCTTGGCAACGAGCAAAACCCAGTGGATTGATCTGCATGGAGAAAGCATCTCTGGGATGCTGACCGCTGATGAACAGGCGTGGTACTACAAGAAAAACACGAGTCCATTGTATGAGACCGTCTCACAAGGCAGGAAGGTCACAAAACCGCGATTCGAACATAATCAACAGATCCGGTCCATGCCCAACGGGGCTCTCCGACCTCAAAAGGCGCAATTCGCTGACATTACGGGCACCGGACGGCTAGCCATCATCTGTGAGGACGATGGCCTGATTGGCTGCTATGAGCATGATGATGCTGAATCCTGGCTTCCATTTCGCTCCTTCAACCAGTCCATCAATGGGGCGTCCTATTTCAACTCTAATATAAAACTAGTAGATCTTAATGGGGATGGGCTGACTGACATCTTGGCTCCTGAACTCGGTCAATGGTTTGCCTCCTTGGGAGCCGATGGATTCGGCCTCCCACATGCTTTCACCAATGCCGTTGATGAAGAGACAGGGCCGAGTCTGTTGTACACTGATGATATGCAGACAGTCCGGCTGGCAGATTTCTCGGGAGATGGTATGCCAGATATTGTGCGCTTGCGCAATGGAGAAGTATGTTACTGGCCGAACCTTGGGCACGGCAGATTTGGTGCGAAAATCTTGATGGACCACTCTCCCATATTCGATGCAAGTGACACTTTTGATGCAAGGCATATCATCCTGGCCGACATTGACGGTTCAGGTACGACCGATCTGATTTACCCACACCGGGATGGAGCCAAAATATACTTCAACCAGTGCGGCAATGGGTGGAGCACTCCACGGCTCTTGGAGACGGTCCCAACATTTGATAGCGTCGGCACATTTACAGCGATTGATCTTCTGGGGAACGGCACGTCTTGCCTCGTGATTTCTTCACCTCTACCGAATGCATGCTCTATGCAGTATATCGAGCTCATGGGTGGCATCAAGCCCCATCTGTTGACCAAAATTGACAACAACTTGGGCTCTGTGACTGAGATCTTCTACGAATCGTCTACAAAGTTCTACCTCCAGGATAAATACGGGGGCCATCCTTGGGTATCAAAGCTTGCGTTTCCTGTTCATGTGGTTGAATCCGTGCAAACGTTTGATCGGATTAGCCAAAATTCATTTCGGACACGGTACGCCTATCACCATGGCTTTTATGACGCCGAAGATCGGGAATTCCGCGGCTTCGGCATGGTCGAGCAGTGGGATGTCGAAGGGATATCCGCCATAGCAGACCCAAAAGTCAGAGGTAGTGCTAATCAAGCTGCTCCATGGGCAATCCCACCAATCTACACCAAAACATGGTTTCACCAGGGTGCTTCCTACGAACAAGGAACGATATCAAGGAGGTATGAGCAAGAGTATTATCGAGAGCCTGGCCAGAATGAAGCAACGGCACAAAAGTGGCTGCTCCCAGACACTGTATTGCCCCTTGACATCTCCGCGGCAGATATCCACGATGCCTGCCGTGCTCTCAAGGGAAAGATGTTGAGGCAAGAGACTTACGCTATTGACGTTTTTGCCAAACCTGCTGAGGGGCCGCCAACATCGTCAGCGCCTTTCACTGTGGTTGAGTCAAACTTTACGTTGCAAATCATTCAGTCCAAACAAAGCAATCACAGTGCTGTGGCACTGGCAAGCGGGCGCGAGACGTTGACCATTACGTATGAGAGACATTTGTCTGACCCCAGGATCAAGCATGCAATGATTCTGGAGACCAATTCCTTTGGGCAGATCCTGAAAGAACTTTCTATCACATATGGCCGTATTCAGTCCGACTCCAGTTTCCCAACATCCTGGGATAGAGACATGCAGAGTCAATCGTTTTTGACCTACATTGAGAACACTCCCACGAATGCCATCGAAGACCCGCATGTGTATCCAAATAATTTTCGCCTCCCAAATTTCTGCGAGACGCGCAAGTATGAATTGACAGGGTTTGACATCCAAGCCAGGAACGGACCAGCCATGCTCAAAGACTGGACAGCCGATGATTTCGCTGTCATCAATTCTGCTGTCAAGATTGGATTTGAAGTCACTCCAACTCCCAACGTCAAACAGAAACGGCTTCTTAAGCATGATAGAACACTTCTACGCAAGGATGACTTGAGCGGTCTTTTGCCACTGACCAAAATGGAGCCGAGAGCTCTGGCCGGGAAGACGTATAAGCTAGCATTCACCTCGCAGATGGTCAACCTGCACTTGCAGAAAGATGGTGTCCCACTGCTAAGCAGTCCTGAGTCTCTGCTTAGTGGGGAGACGCCTAGTGAGGGAGGATATGTTAGTGGAGGGAGTCTCTCCTCTTCCGGGCTCTTCCCGAGTGAAGAGGGTAACGGTACCATAGGTACTTGGTGGGCACCATCCGGCCAGCTGTTCTTCGCATCCAGCAATGATCCTGCCCAGGAGCTTGATTCTGCCCGACAAACCTTCTTTCTGCCTCGTCGTGTTCAGAACCAATTCAAGGCTGAAAGTACCGTGACTTATGACAAATACAACTATCTCGTCCTAGAGACAACAGACCTTGTCGGCAATCGAACGACAGTCGGTGAAAGAGACGCCAGTGGAAGATTGCTGTCGAGTGGCATCGACTATCGTGTATTGCAGCCATTTTTAATCACTGACATCAATGGCAACCGCTCACAAGTAGAGTTTGATGCTCTTGGTATGGTGACAGCCACTGCTGTCAAAGGGAAAGTCGGAGAATCTTTGGGCGATAATATAGCTGGATTAGATGCAGATCTACCAGAGGATACCTTGCTTGACCATATAAGAAACCCGACTGCGGCCGAGTCTTCCCAGAGAATCTGTCGCGAGTACAAGAACACCGTAGATTGGGCTGCTCTGGACCCCATAATCCCAAAGCACAACACTGACCGGTTCGATCCCGCGGCTCTCGAAGGTGTCCTGTCCACTCTCGTCGAAGATGAGAATTTCAAAGTCAGCTCGACGCATGATGCTATGAATCGCCTCCTCACTTCTGTGCTCCCACACAGTACCCCAGACAACATCAGCACTGTTCGGCCCGGATACGACCTGCTGAGTCTAGTCCGCATCGACTACAATCTTCATGGCAAGGTCGATGGAGATCAGCCGGTCTGGACGCCCTTTCTCAAGGACGTGGACTATCATCCGACGGGGCAGCGCAGATTTGTCCTGCTTGGAAACGATGTTCGGACGGATTACAAGTACGACATCGACCGCAAACTCATCCAAATGACGACGCAGCGGGGAGGCAGCGCGGCAGATACCGTACAGGATATCAAGTACACCTACGATGCGATTCACAACATTACCAATATCGTGGATGCAGCCCAGCAGACGAAATTTTTCCGCAATGTGGTGGTCAAGCCAATCAATGATTATACATATGATGCACTGTACCGGCTACTCGAAGCAACTGGCAGAGAGCACCTCGGCCAAGCTGACCAGCCGTTTTGGTACTCCAATTCAGATAGTGCCCGATTCGGGCCCCAGCCTGGAGATGGAAATGCAATGGCTAGATACACGGAGCAATACAGCTACGATGATGCGGGCAACATGCTGAAGATGAAGCACGACAGCAGCAACACCCAACAGGGTTCTAGATCTAGCAGCTGGACAAGGACGTTTGACTATCGTGAAAAGGGCAGCATAGATTCCACTCAGACCGGCAACAGATTGAGCAGCACTAGCGTTGGGAACGCGACGGAGAATTATGGATATGACAACCATGGAAACATGGTGAGGATCCCGCAAATCGGCGGCAGTGCCAATGTCGACAATGCGCAGTGGGACTACATTGACAAGTTAAAGTCCCTCAACCTTGGTGGCGGAGGCACCGCTTACTTTACCTATGGCAGCGATGGCAAGAGGGTCCGCAAGGTCATTGAAAAGGGTCCCAACCTGGTAGAAGAGCGCTTGTACCTGGGTAGCGCGGAGCTCTTCCGCAGAAAGAAGAGCGGCGGGATCGTGCTTGAGCGGGAAACAATCCATGCCATGGACAACCAACGCCGCGTTGCCCTCATTGAGACTCGCACAATAGACACTGAGGGAACAGACCGCGCCCCAGGCCAACTGATCCGATATCAGGTCTCCACCCACCTGGATTCGTCCAGTATCGAACTCGATGATACAGCCCAGCTTCTTTCCTTTGAAGAGTACTCGCCGTATGGAAACACTACGTATCAGGGCACTGCTTCCACATTGGAGACACCCAAGCGATATCGATTCACGGGCAAAGAGCGCGATGAAGAAAGTGGATTGTCGTACCACGGAGCGCGGTACTATGCTCCCTGGCTTGCTCGCTGGATAAGTCAAGACGCTCTAGGAATAGGTGATGGACTGAACACCTACGTTTATTGTCATGACGATCCGGTGGGCGGCAAGGATCCCACTGGCATGGACGATACGCCGAGCTTCGCCTCATTCGACCCACTGATGAGCGAGATCTCCGACAGTGACTTCAAGTTCGAATCCATCACTCCACAGCCGGCGCCGTTGACACCGCTGGCGACACCCATGACCAAAGCGCAGGCGGATGCGCATTCCTCCGTGCAGAGATCCAAATACCGCGCTAATCCCACGCCAGAAACGCCCTACTTGGAGACAAAATCTGTGCCTCCATGGAAGGGCGCCAAAGTGCAGGCAGGCCACACGGTGCCGGCCCGGTATGCGACCGACGGTCTCTCGCCAGCCGACTGGGACAAGCAGACGATGCAGCGGTTGGAAAGCCGGAGCTACGATGTCGCCATCATGGACCAGTCGGGCGAAATTGACATCACGACCCGGCACCGCGCCCAGGACTTCACCATGATTGACGACGCAGTCGCGGACGCGCAAAAGGCGCAAAAGGCTGCCACAGGGGTTAGCGCCCTGCCGCCCGAGGGCTCCATGCACATGGGCGACTACCAAATCTGGCGCTCTGAGAACATCCCGCTGGACGAGGGCAAGGTTGAGTTCATCAAGAGCATGGGCGAAGCGCCCATTGACCACACCATCACGACGGAGATGAAGCTGGCCGCGGCCGAGGGCGACTTGTTCGTGAAGGCTTCCAAGGCCAGCAAACTCGGCAAGGGCGCGAAAGCACTCAAGTTGCTGGGCAAGGCGGGCAGGCACTTTGTCGCTGCGCTGCCGGTGCTAGGCATGGTCATGGGCCACGCCAGCGCAGCGCATGCTGCCGCAAACGGGGACCTCCAGGGCGCAGCGCTGGACGAGGCCGGCTTCATTCCTGTGGCAGGCGACTTGCTGGACGCGGGCCGTGGTGGGCTCGCGCTGGGAGAGGCGCTGGACGAAGGATTAGGTATCAGCGACGTGGCCGTCGAGCATGGCGCGGTCGCGGACAAGCTGGCGCAGGACATGGGCTTCAGCAGGGAGACGTCCATGTACATTGGCGCGGGCACGTCGGCGCTGAGCGCCATCACAGTGTCGCCGGGAATAGCACTGCACAAGACGGCGACAGAGTATGCTGACAAGGCGGCCGACAAGCTTATCAAATGGTGGAACTCGGACTGATAGAGACTGCTATAAACCGGGAGAACCGTGTGAATGGAGATCAGGGTAGCCAGTCTTCCCGGTACTTTCATTCTTGATGATACTAAAGAAGATGCGGAGGACGTACATGCTCCAAGAGCAGGCAGCAGAGGTAGACGCAAGAACCAGTTCGTTATCGAGTTAACTGATCAATAGTTAAGGCAAAAAGAGGAAACGCGATGACGGCCATGCGAGCGAGGCCGGACATAGTCTGTCAAAGCTGGAACAAGAAGAGAAGTATGTCGAGAAGGTGATTCGTCAAACCATCCGAAAAACATCCTTGATGCTGAGCGAGGATGTAACCAATCCTGCTCTCGCTGCTATCAACGTCTATATGGCGACACTATCCAGACTTGTCAGGGCACTTGTAGCGTTGCAGAACAGGGAGTAAACTGATTTATCTGAATGGCCAAACAAATCATTACATACAATGGTTGCCCGATTTGCACTACTGTCCTTCAGCAAGCCTTTTCCTGGGTCTCTTCGGCGCGCCTCGGCCGGTGAAAGAGGTGTTGGGGGTGGAAGTCCCTTGCGCCGCCGCCAGTACTTTGCTGACTGTTTCCTTGTGATTGAGAATCAGGCTGGCTCGATCACGAAAGATCATAGCGCTGAAGGTCTTCTGAAAGCCCAAAACTTTGGGAAAGTTGTGGAACGCTGAAATCCAGGTCTGCCGGTATTTGATCTACAGCTGAACATAGCCGTTTAAAGTGGCTCGGCATCCATACCTCGTAAACGTTCTTGGTGAACTTGTATGCCGTCCATTTCTCCTTTCCATCCAGGGCTGTGAAGCTGAACTCGTGTATTGGATGGCGGTAATACTTGGTGTCCTTCCCATCAATGGCTGGGTAGTGTCCATAGATTCTCACCGATCTGTGGTCATGCGAGATTGAGAAGACGAGAATCTCCTGATGAAGTTCCATCTCACGACCAATGAGTCTAAAGAGCTCCACGGTAGCTCTCACCGCAAGCGTCATACTCTAGGCATTCTATCAGTCCGCGATATCGAGCGCTGCAGCACCGCACTTCACCTCATAAGTAAGGAACGGGAAGTACATGTAGTACGTGGCCATGAAGTACGACTGATCGCCGGAGATAAAGTTGCCAATGAATGGGGCAAGCTTGCCGAGCTGCTCGTCGGTAAATGCCTCTCTTCTGAAACCCACAGAAAATTCGGGCTGTGGACGCGTTCCTGTCAAAGGAAAGGAGTTGTTCCAGCCTTCATTGACACTCTCAGCTAGAATCATGAGATATTTAGCACCGCGTGCAGCCAATACTTCTGTTGAACGGCCTTTAATTCTAATCATAGAACGAGCTTTTCCAGGGACAACAGATTATGTTAGAGAAAACCAGATCGAAGACGCCGCTGTGAAACATGTTTCGTCAACTCAGCAAGCAGTGGTGAGAGATGTTGCAGAATTGATTCCGCGGGGCACATTCCAAATTGGCCAGGATCTCTTGAAGCTTCGAACAGGTATGGCTAGAATGATTCAGAAGCACAGTAATCAGACTCGAGAGACCGAAAAAGAAAAAACAAAGCAGTCAAAGCAGCAGACCTTCACAAAACATTGGACACAGTGGATCACCGCAAGCCACTAGATGCGAAGGTTCTCCCCAAAGCAGCCCACGCAGAGGACTGTCGAGACCACTGCAATGCGCTGGAAGCGAAGATTCCCCCCAAAGCAGCCCACGCAGAGGACCAACACCAAAATATGGAAACAGTGAATCACCGCGAGGCTCTAGACGCGAGAGATCCCCTCGAAGCACTAGGCTCAAGGAATCGCCAAGACCAAGTTGTAGAGGAGAAGAAAATCCAACACCAAGCGGTCAAGTTCGGGAGCCCTCGCGAGTTGTTCATCTCAAGGAGCGATCGCGAAGCAGTGAATCGTGAAAATCGAACACATAGCACTGGAAGGAACAAGAAGCAGATGTGGTGGTGGGTCATTTGGAAGACCATTGATGTATACAGAAAGCTCAAGCCATTGCTTTCAGAAGAACAACTCCAGCGGTCAAACCCTGTGTCATTACATAGATGATTTATCTCAAGCCACCATCATCACTGGTTATGTTGAACGCGCTCAATACTTGCGCGCTATGTTTGGCAGCTCAGTAAAGCTAACTATATCTTGTTACAAATATTCATAATGAATTTTGAGAATTTTGAATGTCAGGACCGCAGGGTTCTAAATGGCGTGACAATCTAGGTTAAATATAATGCTTGGTACTACCCACACCTTCTGTCCACAGTCTTCGGCATCTATCACCGCGAACACCTCCCTTCTCGCATTGTCATCTACCTCAGCCGTCGCACCACTGCCAAATCCCCTAAGCTTGGGCACCATCTCCTATCCCAGCCCACGACTGGACTCCTTGGCGAAACACGCCCATGCTCGCTACAAACTTTTTGAAATAAAATTCTATCACAACTAGAATGCATTGGCCCGTGTAGGTTAACTGTTTAAATCAACCATGGATACGACGCCATACCGCCAGATCCGTACGCTCTACAACGCCGACACAATCACCGTTTACCAGGCCTACAGCGCCGAAATAGCGATCCCTGCCGTTCAACAGCAAAAACTCTCCGCATCCCCTGCATTCTCGCCGACGCGCATGACATGGATCAAACCCAGCTGGTGCTGGATGATGTACCGGGCCGGCTATTCCTACAAGGATGCGCGACAATCTCATATCCTGGCGCTGGAGATGAAGCACGAGCATTTTCGCGAGCTGTTGATGCATGCCACCGTGGTCAACCATGAACCTCCGCGCCCGCTGACAGAGGAGGAGAAGGAGAGGAAGGTTCGGGTGCAGTGGGATCCGGAGCGAGATCCTCGGCTTGGCATGTTGCCTTATCGCAGCATCCAGATTGGGATTCAGGGGGACTTGGGGAGGAAGTGGACGGAGGAGTGGATTTGGGCGATTAGGGATGTAACGGACATGGCGCGAGAGATGAAGAGAGCCTTGGATGAGGATGCTAACGTGGGTGAGGAGGAGCTGAGGAGGAGAGGTTTGATGCCAGACGAAAAAGTGTATAGTGTTGATGAAGAGTTGAAAGAGGTGCTCCGAATGGCATAAGAGAGAGTAACGATATTTCCTGGGAAAGACTGGATGCGCATTTCAGTTTATTGACGAAAACTCGTCGATTAGATTATGCCAACAGGCGGCAGATTATTGATTAAGGAGCTATTGCTGTTTGCTTCATACCAATATCGGTGGATGGGCTCTACGACAAGCGAGTGGGTTGTGGGTCGACTGAAAATGAAACTCCCTGTACCAAGCTCTAGTTCTCGACTACAAATCATGTCGGTCATAAATTGTTGAACTGCTGCGCAGAGAGCGAAGAATAGCATGTTGATCTCTACATAGGGGTGTAGAGAGCGTAGAACTATGTACAAATTAGCTGTACGGTACAAGTGAAATTATCTCCAAAATTGCGCAATATTTCGACCAATAAAACGCGGGTAAATTAACAAGATAAACAGGCCTTCACAGAAGTTCAACAGAGGAACAGAACTTACGGAGTACTCTTGTTCATTCATGAAAAGGTTTCATTAACATTCTGTTTTCTGTAAATCAGATTTTCACTACTTTATACCTCCATTTACATCGACGCCTCTGGTTCGGGGCTTTGCTGGACTTCTCCTAACGATTCCATCAAAGACCTCTCCAGGTTGCCGGCCCTACTGATAGCTCTCAGGTTCGGTCCGAGACTAGAGATCTAGTCACGCTTTTGAATCTTTTGTCAGCGCAATCTATTACACGAAGACGAACGGTATAAAGGCCAACACCATAAGTAGTAAGGCTTAGTCAAGTCAAATCACGTTGAATAGATAATGTGATCGTAATAATAAGGAATGCAAATAATGCTACATTAATAAGAACTAAAGTATACTAAGAAATAATGAAGTCTTCCTTAATTTATGAATTCTACCCGGCTAGTAGTTTCTTGCATAATGAATTGCCAGTAAGCTTTTTATCCACCACTCTGTCATAAAATGACGGTATTTATCATTGGCTCAAATATCCGCAGCCAAGTTATTTCACGTGACTACCTACCAATGAAAAAGTACCATCTCAACCTTAAGTCTCTTTAAGTTGCGCCTGCAGCGTACCTCGCGTCCGTGGCGGATATTTGAGCCAATGATAAATACCGTCATTTTATGACAGAGTGGTGGATAAATACGTCTTAGTGTCGTGTTAAATATGATTTTTAAAAGGGCTAAAAGCAGCCCCGAGCTGCTTTACAGCTGCTTGTAGCAAAATATTATTATTATAAGCACTTTTAATAAAAATCCTCTTTTGACAGAACAGAACGGTTTTTAGCTGTTTAAAAAATTGCAGATGTAGAGATGATTTTGAGAATGGAAGTTGGAGAGCGGGGATCGAAAGTGGGGATGTGACCATAGCCCAATAATGGTTCCGCCGTAGGCTGGGGCTTTCTCCGAGCTTTACTCAATAGACCCGTGATCTGGCGCGGTTGAGGAGTCTAAAGCGGGATAAATTTTGCTCATCAATGACCAAATGATGTACTACAGGAAGCGAAACTAAGTATCACTGCAGGTGGCTTGCGCAAAAGCAATAATTTCTCTGAGCGGATATAACTTTTCAGCTTAGGAAGGCGGAGCGTCACCGGAAGCATCTCCATGCAGAGCAAGAAAGGCAAGGGCGGTACACTGCCTCAACCTGATGCCTACTATGCAAACAGAGCGGTGGCAACTCGTACAGAATGCACAGTATGAAGAGTTCCGCTGGCTTTTCGGCCGTTGTTGGGAGAAGCAAGAGTTGTGATCCCTCCTTCTAAGACTGAATCGAGTAGATCAATTCTTCTAAGATGCCACCACGGAATAAGGACAGCTACTGCTACACTCCGCTTTCAGACGGACCGTACATTCGAATCTTGACTCTCTACCCAGGCCACCAGGCAGACCCTTTGTCAGGCGAGCTGCAAGTCATCCATATCGAGGAGACTGGAGAGTACGAGCCATTGTCCTACGTTTGGGGGGACTCAGGTCGCTGCTCCGAGTTCATCTGTTTTGACAAGAGCATCGAATTGACAACAAGTCTGCAAGGAGCGCTGCAGCGAATCAGAAAGCAGGATCAACCGCGCCGGCTGTGGGTCGACCAGTTGTGCATCAACCAGAATGACCAGGAGGAGAGAAGCAGACAGGTGCAGTTTATGAATACCATCTACAAAAATGCGACGCATGTTCTTGTGTGGCTAGGGGATGATCCGCTCGATGAGTCGAGGAATGCGTTTGAGCTGATTCGTAGTCTGGATCAGACATTCAAAAACAAGGAAGAGAAGGAGAAGTTCCGCGTCCGGTACACTGAGCAATTACATAAGCAGTCTGTTGAGGATTGGGCTCCTTTGGAGCATTTGACCAACAAAGCCTGGGTAAGCCAATCCAATCCGGTTGAGATATTCCCTGCTAACTCTACCAGTTCACTCGCGGTTGGATAGTCCAGGAAATCGGCACCCGAGCCCCTGCAACCTTGTACTGGGGTAAATCAGAGTGTGACTGGGCCCTCATCAACGGCGTGGTACAAGAGCTGGCTGACTTTCACCACCTACGTGGCCGCTTTGGCTTGAAAACGTCGTTGATTAAGTATATGTTCCAACGTTTCATCGAGCCGCCAAGGCTGAGTCGACATGCCAACCGGTTCAGCCTGATGTATGAGCTTCAAAGAGCACGCCACTGCAAGCTGACCGACCCTCGTGATCGTGTGTTCATCTTCCTAGGTCACTACTCCCTGCGCATGGGCAACACACTACTTGCGGAGATGCGGGCAGACCACAGCAAAACCGTGGAAGAAGTGTACGTCGACGTTGCGACAAGAGCGTTGCTCGGAGATCCGGAAAGGAGCCTCATTACCCTGGCCTCGGTTCAGCATCCAAAATTGCCGGCGAGTCCTGGAGCGACGATTGAGAATGATTTGCCGTCCTGGGTGCCGGATTGGCGGAGATCAGAGGGTCACCTCATGTCCGAACCTGTAAGTCCACATTGTGCACATGGCAACAGGACTTCTCAGGTAACCATCGAGGGCGGTCTCCTCTCCGTGCGTGGAACCAGAGTGGATGTGATAGAGATATGTTCCAAGACATTGAAGTGGAAAGAATTCCACTGCGATCCTACGCGAAAGGACCTAGCGATCGAGTCCTTGTGGACAGATGTATGCGGCGAGACCAGCTTTGATCTTAAAACTCGGTATATGGACGATCCAAACAGCGATTCTGCGGTGTTTGCATACTTGCAGACGCTGAGCGTCGGTGGGATAGCCACCGCATTGAGAGATGGTCGACGATACCAGGACATTGACCGGAAGGATTTGTTTGCGCGGGGGCTTGCGTACTTGACAAAAGCTCTAGGAACGTCGAACCTCGTTTCTCCCGAGCTTCACCAGATGGCGGAAGGCGGTGATTATCATAACTGGACCCGTGATGCAGATTGTGCAGCGAGTAATCGTGCTTTTGCCCGTACGCAACAGGGTCGCTATGTGCTGGGTCCAAGGGTGATGCAACTTGGAGACATATTATGTGTCCTGTATGGTGGAAAGATGCCGTTTGTGCTGCGGGCCTGGTCCAATGGCGACTTTCTGCTTGTCGGAGAGTGCTACACCCACGGCTTGATGGAAGGCCAGGCTGTTGACATGATGGAGGCCGGCGAGCTTGTTGAAGAGACGTTCCATGTACGCTAGATGTATGATTTCAGTAGCATTGTTGAATTTCTTAGGCTGTAGTGGACTTGGTAAACAGCAAGATGAAGCTCAAGTCTCCTGCTCCGAAGTCGACTCAACTTGGAAAGCTTCTAGAATGACAGCTTTCTGATCCGCAGTAGTGAGTTCCAGCTTCGTCTTCCCGGCGCTCCCGTCATGAACCTCTTGCTCTGTAGTCCAAAGGAAATTCTGATGTTCCAGCGGATCCAATCGTACAGCGATACCGGCATCGCCAGCGTCCACTTTCACAATGAAGTTTAACTTGCGCACAGCCGTACCGGTGAGGGTGTCGAAGACATAACCGTCGCCCACTGGTGGTCCAATCAGTTTGGCGACGAGACCGGCTTCCTCCCATAGCTCTCTCGCAACACTGTGCAGCACAGTTTGATCCTCAGCGTCGCAAACGCCTCCAGGAGTTTCCCACAGGTTGGGCATGCTGTCATTTGCCGCGCGCTGGATGAGCAAGACGCATTTTGGGTCGGATTGGTCAAAGACAATGGCCCCTGTTGCGAGATATTGATAGAATGCTGGCACGTCCGGATTCTCTAAGATGTACGCTTCGGCAGAGATTGAAAATTTGGACGCAGATGTATGTGGCTGAAAGACATTCTTCAAGATAAGAAAAGGATTGACCTTTGGCTTAATGCTAAAACCGCTGGGACAGATGAGCTGAGATGGCTTTTGATAAGTATAAAGGTGAACACAGCTAGTGATGAACCTCGAGTCTTGACTTGACTTAAATTGACTTTATTCTTACGCCGCAGGTGCCCGGTTGAGTCGACCGCCGCTCCACTTAGCTAAAACCTTAACCTACATTGCCCTGCGCCTAGGTCTTGTGGTTCTCCTGCTTCTTGCCTTTGATGACTTGAAAAGTTACACGACAGCGAGCTGTAGAGAAACGATGATTTGTTTACAGGATTCGGAAAAAAATAACCAGTCAAGATTGCAGCTCACGTCTCCATCGAGCCGACGATCATTCAGGCACTGAATGACCGAGCCAATGCAGGTCGAGTCCGAAAACTTGCATCCGAGGGGCCGCCGGGGGGGAGTAAGGGTAAACAACGTGCAGCTCTGCGTATGCACAATCCTCAGCTGTGCACACGTTTGCTTTTGATATTAGTCCTAGAAAGTCGGCAGCAGTAAATGATCTTCGTCGTCTTACAATTCAGATCTACTTTCTACATGGTACTTCGAGAGAGATTCTCCATGGCAATTCCGGCATGAGTGGATTCCTGTTACAGGATAACTGTGGAAGACAATAGCTTCATTCTACAGACACGCTAAGGAACAGGGCTAGAAGGGTCGTATAAATGATTTGAAAACTACTTAGTACATAGTTTACTACTAACATATGACGAGCGAAGGCGCGATACGGATTGCAGCCGAGTTTTTCGCATACTTACCAGGGGAAGAGCTCTGAAAATGACGTGGTATTGGTCCTTAATAATTTAGCAGACGTTGCATTATTTTAAGGATGGTCAGAAGTCTCAAATGACCATAATTTAGCCATAATTTAAGCGTTATTTTCCTATAATAACGTCTGAAATAACATAATTTATTAGATTTCAAATGTTTAGCTGCATAATTCTATGCAAACTAGATCATATCACCGTTAGGCTGAAACTAAGCTCACATTGATGGAAATTTAGGCATAGCTTCCAGAGGGCCTTCCCCTACTAAGTACTTCATTAAGGAGTTTTGAGACGGATTAATTGCTAGTTTGCCTTGAGACATACAAAAACCAGGTATTACCTGCAACCTACTGTAAGTCATAACACTATCCACCAAGCTCCGCAAATGTAGGTAGTACTGGGCTGCATTGATGAGCAGCTGATCATTTCTCAGATAGAATTGAAGCATGTTTCAGACAGAAGAAGGAACCGCGATTTAGAATGCGCGCAAAAGAGGCTGCTTGGAGTGGAACTGCTCCACGAGAACATGGCAACAATAAGGGATCATGGTGTACACCGGAGACTTGTCATTTTAGGCCTGCAATCTGGTCATTCGGTTTTGCCAGAACACCATTTCCAGTCGGAATATCGACGAACGGTGAGTTTCTAACTGCTCTGCTCCTCAAAAGTTATGTCATCTCGTTTTGTTCTGGCCAATCTATTCCACTATGAAGACCGACAATTATCACTTAGTTTCGAACATGTTACAACCAGCACTAGTTGGCAAGACCATGGCCCCGGCTCGACCATTGGTTTCTATAATCTCTGCAATGGACGTATCGAGGCTGACAGGAGCTCCCCTACGTATTTGAAGCACTGCAAAGCCATGGAGAAAGCTCGCATCGCCTCAATGATATTGACACAGCTACTCAATGGGAACACGACCGTTGGCGGCAACATGGAGGACGAACCACGACAGGGAGACAAAGGGTTGCCTTCAGCATCAATGGGAAATACGCTCGTGGTTGCAGATGAGGCTTTTGTTAACTGCGGCGCAATACACACGCACTCCAGGAATCTGTTCTTCTCCACCAATTTTACATTTCCCATCATCACCAGCAACGAAACTAAGCACCACCTTGCCTCTGTTCAGCACTTGCACGTATCTTCCCCGACCTTGAAACTCGATAGTGAACTCCTACAACGACGTGGTAGCTCGGTCTTCGATATATTGAGATAGTGACAGGAGTTTGTATTTTCAACGACCATCTTGTAAAGACAAGTCTCCCGCATGCTGGAAGCAGCAAGGTGAATGCCAGCCACCTTTCCCTTGCACCAGCTACTATAAATGAACTAGAGTATATTGCTCGTTGGTCGTCTACAATTGCAGACATGGCCGTGATGTTCATCTCACGAAGGGGAAAGGAGCGGTCGGGCCCAACCATCAGCATTGGGTTAGATATCCCCAGTTGGCACTATCACCCTTCTGTGGTACAAGCATATGAACGAGGCCATTGTAATGCAACCGAAGCACTACGATCGATGGATGCTGTTAACCGGCGCCATGACCAGATCTCCTATGTCTTCACCAGTGCCATCCAGCACGAGCTCCGAAAACGAGGTGCCAATTCAGGCGACTATGATATACACAGCTCGGACAAGACCAATCCAGTAGCGGCCGCAATCCGCCAAGGTCTGCAGATAGGCAAACTCCCATCGTTGGAGGACTTTGTGCAAGGTCTCAGTCTTCAGAACAACCATCCGTGGGGAGATTTCTGTACGTTGATTCCGGAGAGGGAGCAGCCACAGGATCTGGACGGGTTGGTCTACTTGTTCTACGTCTTCGAAGCCGTTAAATCCGCACTTACGAAAGCCATTGCCAAACACCATTCAACGTTCTCACAAGGAAGACCGGAAGCTGCTGCTCCGTCTACTCCTAAAGGTTCCAGGATAGGAACCAAGCCGAGTCGCTTGATCTTGAGCGTTGATGACCCTGCTGAGCGTCGCATCTACACCAGGGCACAGCAAGTCTTGAGGAAACTGCGATCATCTCGGAAAGATCTTCCAAGTCCAGTGCTTGTGGAGACTTACATGTGTCGTAGAGTCTTTGTAAATGGTAACAAAACTCGCGCTCGCTTGTACCGACAGGATACCACCCCACAACCAATTGCACTTCTCACTTCCCCCAAAATCAGCAATGACGCCGATAACGCTCGGATGGTAGGACCATTGGATGTAGTGCGTGAACTATACGGATATGAATGTGCATACAACCTGCAGATGTGGCTGATGGATGTTGGCCTGCCCTCACATTGAAACATTCGGAATTGAGACCAACAAATGAAACTCATTGGCGCCTGAGGACCAGGGCGATGGCGCACAAACCTGCAGAACTATCAGTAACATGTAACACAAGTGGTCTGGCACCCGGATCTGTCGCATCCTCATTTGACCCCAAGTCACGGTCTGTATTGAAGCTCGTCTTGCTGAGGCTCGATGCCGTTCTGCTTTGGAATCCACACATGCATCAATGCAATGGGAAAAGAACTTTGCAAGTCAATAGATCTTCGGTACCGATTTCACCTACGGTTCTTCACTGTGTCACACTGTTGTAGGGCAATGATATTGTGCATGTGGATGTAAGGACGGTCCATGCGCCATGACTCAATGACTAATAGTTAGGCTGCTACATGGGCCGGGTTGGGCCGGGTTCTAAGGGGGTCGGGCGACACCCGGCCCAAAAACCCGCGGGTTGGGCCAGGTTTTCTTGGCGGGTTCTTGGCAGCCCGCTAAGATGCTAAGAAGTATTAGCTAACCTAATTAGGAATAGATTGATTTTTATTTTGAGAAAAAGCTTCTATTTTTATTTTCTAATATAATTATTTTTTCTTAAATAATGCTTTTTATTGATTACTATACAGATTATTATATAGATTATTACTAAAAATTAGGTCAAAAAAGTCTTAGCGAGCCCTTGGCGGGTTTTAGGCCGGGCTTAGCATAGTCTAACCCGGCCCAAAACCCGACCCGCCCTGGGTTGGCCCGGCCCATGTAGCAGCCTATATAGTAGTAGTAAATTCTATTAACCTAATCCAGA
>NW_006916340.1:0-2597 GCF_000464535.1 Endocarpon pusillum Z07020 | reverse complement strand
ATATACTTCTAACTTATATATATATTTTTCTAGTCCTCTAATACTTTATAAGGATTTTATTAGCCTTATAAAGAGTGATTTAAAGCATATTTTACTTTTTTGTAATATTTCAAATTAATATTTCTTAGCTTATATAAATAACTCTAACCCTAAAAAGTATTTTATTATATTAAGAATAACATTTATTATGTAATTATAATTTAATTTTAGCTAATAATTAAAAGACTATTATTTTAAAAAAAAGTACACAGGATAATTATATGCGTAAAATAATTATAAATCATGTTACTTATTTACTTATTTCTAAGAAGCTTTTTTATATTATATTAAAGTTCTTACTTTGTTATAATATATTTTCTCTTATCTAGGCTTTTTAATAGCTACCTAAAAGGGATTTCCTATGCTAAGGGCACAAGAAATAAGAGCACTAAGCCGCTTTAGGATTCGGCTATTGTAGTAGCTCACGCTGCCTTATAAAGAAGTCGTTAGCTATACAGCTGTACCAGTATTAAGCTGTACTACTTGATACTCCTACTCAGACGTCTGGCTAGTAGGCTACGAGTTACAGGTGACGGCAGCGCCAGGAGAATAAGAATGAAATGCTATTGCTGAACATCCCTGCCCTTTGTTGTTTACCTAACCAGGAGGAATATTGTAATGATAGCATAGACTAGCTGTAAGAGAAAGAAAAGTGGTGACGCCGTAGTGCGTTAGTTAAGGGAACTGATAAATAAAAACAAGAGAGAGGACCTGCCACGCAGCAAGACTAAGATGCACAGGGCCATAACGAAAAATGTTGGATCAGGCTAAGAAAGTTGTAGATGGCGAAGAGGGTCTGAATTGCCTTATAATAGCGAAGAAGAGGGTAACAGCGAAGTTTAGTGGATTCTGAGTATATAGCTTAGTTATAACAAAATTTATCTTTAGCATAATGTTTAGATGCCTTTAAAGTAGGAGTAGTAATAGTAAGAAAAGGTTCCTTAACTTATAAAGTCTTTAATCTAGTAGAAGGAATCTTAATAATAATTCTTAGGGAGGTTTCTGCTTTAGGCAATAATTTGGCTATATATGTATAACTAACTTTATTTACCTCTTTAAGTAATTAGTCTTTAGTAGGGTTGTTAGTTCTTACTAAGTCTAATTCCTGTATTGCCTTTATGTTTAAATATAAACCTAGTTGTAAAGATGTCCTAGAAGCTTAAGAGGCATCAGATAATAAAGATTTATTAAGAGTCTCTAAACTGCTAAGCAGTTTTAAATTCTTTTATATATTTTTAGTTATACTGCTAGATAATTTTAGACCTTTTTAAATATCCTTTATACTCTTATTTAAGCTAAATTCTTTACTTAATGTTACTAGTTCTGTATCCTTCTTAGTAAATAAATCTAGTGATTTCTCTAATTCTTTTCTTACTCTTAACAAATCTAGATTATTATTATTTATTAAGCTAGAGAGGAAAGTACTATTAGGTATAGTTTCGTCTATTAAGATACAAGCTATATCTACTCTCTTTAGTATGCTAGATTTAACTATTTCTACCTAGTATTAGGCAGTATTAACATAGTTAAGGAAGATGCCTACCTCTTTACGTTAGCTTACTTTGTTTTTTCTAGCTTATCATATAAATAAAATACTTTGAGCTAAAGACGTAAAGAGTATTAATCTAAGGAATTTTTTTAAATTAAGCTTACTTAAGAGATTACTTAAGCTTACTACTATCTTTCTTTTTCAGATTAGGACTATTAGAGAGCCTGATTTAACTATTTTTACCTAGTATTAAGTAGCATTAGTATAGCTAAGAAAGATGCCTACCTCTTTGTGTTAGCTTACTTTGTTTTCTAGCTTATCTATATAAATAAAATACTTTGAGCTAAAGACGTAAAGAGTATTAATCTAAGGAATTTTTTTAAATTAAGCTTACTTAAGAGATTACTTAAGCTTACTACTATCTTTCTTTTTCAGATTAGGACTATTAGAGAGCCTATTCTTAATAAAAGAGGTTACTAAGACTATAAAGTTTTAATAATTCTTTAAAAAATTAAATAAATTATAAGGCTTATTTAGTAATTTTATTTTGGCTTAATATATATAATACTATAGATTATACTTTTATACCTAATTTGTCTACTTATATCTAGACTCTTAAATTAAGTTTCTTTATATTATTAATATAGATAGCCTTAAGTCTTCTCTTAGTTTGTAATTCTGTAGTTTTCTTCTATATAAAAAATTGTTTAGTAATGTTTACTTAAGTAATACTAATAAAGATAATATTATATTAAGTATAATTATTAATTGCCTTAAGAAAGTATTCTTTATCCTAATGTTTTATTATTAGGAATTTGCTATAAATATCTACAGAGATCAGGTCTAAAGGTGCTTTTACTTACTTTATAAGCTTATAATTCTGGTTCTTCTTAGCTTTTACTATATTATAAGCGTCATATTTATACTTAATTAGGGATTTTGTAGAGATAGTATTAAATAGATTTGACACTTTATAAAGATATCAAAGTTTCTTTTTATTAATATATCTTAGGTAATAATGCTATTTATTATATTCCCTAAAAACCTTTGCCTTTCTTATTTCTAATTA
>NW_006916339.1:0-40244 GCF_000464535.1 Endocarpon pusillum Z07020 | reverse complement strand
ATATAATATATTAATATAATAATTCTAAAGGGCTATCTTTTTAGATAAAGCCTAACACTAAACATAAGACTTTAATTTGCTAATATAAGATTCAGATAAAGGCATCACAGAAGGAGAAATTAGAAAATCCTAAGAAGTTACAACACACTCTTTTAGCTTGTAAGACTAAGCTAAGGAGAGGAGGGGATAGTGTTATAGCATGTGAATACACTAGGCATCGACAGGCCTTAGAGGCTACATAGACCCTGTATAAAGAGACCCTAGAACTAACCAAGCCTAAGAGGCTTGGCGAAAGGACACGCTCATGCAGAGACAACCTTGAGTAAGGTGTTCGTGAGGAGGAACTAATGAGTAACGCTCACAAGCGCTTATAAGTGAGCAGCCATAAGCACGAATCTCTTAGCCTATATAAGCACGCTTATTTCCTAGATAGTTTCATAGTCTTCGTAGTCAACTCATGTTATCAGCTTATACCTAAGTTAAAGACATCTTAGTATTGTTTACTGCACTTCCTGTTCTACCCAAATAACCCTTTAGACCCAGCTTCTAGTTGAGACTTGTCTTAACCAGTTAAGCCCTAATAGTAAATAAGTATAGAAAAAGCTAGCTATTAACTTAGAGCTACTATATAGTCAAAATTACAGCAGCTATCTAATGAGAAGGCTCAAAATAATAGTAAGTTACCTTATACGCTTAATTCGCAAGCATTTGTGCTACTAGTAGATATAATCTCACTTTTTGCTATATTAAAGATCTCCTCTGAATAAGAGGTTACAAAAGAAGAGATGAGCAAGGGCTCTCTACGCTCTATGCTACTCTGTAAGTGCGAATTACTTGTTCGATTTAGTCTCCCTTGCAAGTACTATCTTATATAGCCATTTGAAGATGATGCGCCTATCCCTTAATCCTTAATACACCCTTGTTAGTGAATTAATAGTGAGCCTATTTATATCACTAATTAGGTACCAACATACTATATATTTGCCTTACTGATATCCCCCTTACGACAATCTACCTCTTACTTACAGAATCCTTATATCTCTCCTAATAGGAACCAGATTACAGGGCTTGGTCTGCAGGTTCTAGAGGCTAGGGAGGCGCTTACTGGTTACGCCCGTACGCGTTATGATCGAGCAGCTACAAACGCACAACAAGGCCTTGTTGAATTTGCTAATGAGCTTACAAAGGACGACCTTGGTACTCGAATACCAGATACTGTTAAGAGATCAGAATGGAATAGGCAATTCAAGAGTCATGATAGAGCTAATAAGCGGCTTATGACAGGGGCAGAAGCAGCAGAACGTGATGCTAATAGTAGAGAACAAGCTATAGCTCAAGGAGCACGCCAGGAGGCTACTATAGCCTCCTCTATAGCAAGAATAGCACCCCTCATAAGATCTCCTCCTTCTGCGCCGCCTCCTTCTTCTACGCCGCCTCCTCCTACTGCGCCGCCTCCTTCTACAGCTCCTTCTATGGCTTCTACTAACATAGAAAACGTCCCTGATACCCCCCCTCATGAATTCGCTACTGCTGGTACTGTTACTACCACCGCTGCTGCCGCTGCGTTAAGCTGTGTTGCTCGACACAGATCAACAATAGCTCAATACTAACGTACACTACCACTTGGCGAGACACCCCACTTGGCGAGACGGTTTTTCGCGCAGCGCGTTCGGCAACACTCAAATTTCGAACAGCTATAGCTCTACCAAAATAGCTCGAAATGGACTCAAACAAGGAGCATTCTATTCAGCAGGCCTCAAATGACGTTGATCTAGGCCTATTTGACTCAGTTCGTAAAGCTGCGAGCTATTACGACGTTCCAAATTCGACCCTGGCCCATCGACGCGCAGGGCGACCCTCTATAGCAGAAACTGATCGCATTTCACAACAGCTATCAAAACAAGAAGAAAAAGTGCTGATTCAATACTTCCGAGATCTACAAAGGCAGCATTTATGCCCGAATTACGCTCAAATTCGACGAATGGTTACTAAATTGCTCCATAGCAAGGGGGATAAGATTCAATTAGGCAAGCACTACGTAGAGCGTTTAATAGCTCGCCATCCAGAGCTTAAAACGCGGCGAAATCGACTAATGGATATCAAACGACTCATGGCCCTTGATTCTAGCGTTATTAAATGCTTTTTTGCCGAATTTAAACAGCTCTGCAGCTAAAACCGCCAAGACTCAAACGCCGAATATACCTTTGCCGAATATACCGTTCTGAATATACCGTTCCGAACGCATTCCGATCCTAACAGGGTCGGACTGAAAAATATCTCAACACCGCCCAAAGCGCAGCCTATAAGATATTTTTAAAGCTGTAGTGGCACTCCCACAGCTTTTTTGCGTGTCCTACTCTAAACAGTAGGTCCCTGTTCATAAAAGGCACTGCATAACCGGTAGATTAAGGAATATATCGTCAAGATAAATACAGAATTTGAGCTGTTTTGAAAGCTGTCTTGCAAAGTGTAGAATAAGCGCAAAAGTGAGCGCATGTTAAAGTACCGCCTTGCAGGAGGATACTGTTCACCTGTTGTGGTCCTGTCCTTGCCTGTCTGAATCTATCTAGATCTGGCAGTGCTGCCCTTTTTAAGTACAAGGGTGAGCTTATTGATCAGGGGCAATAAGCGTGGAGCTAGTCCTTGTCGATCTAGATCGACAAGCCCATCAACATGGCGCTAGGCCGCTTTGGGAAGTTGGCTGTACATGTACAGCCAATTTCCCCGGCGCTAGCCACAGGCTAGTAGTGCACCTGCGCCTGCCACTCGTATGCTCAACCCACGGCCGTATTAGCCGTAGGTTTCGACAGCGCAAAAAGTGCATTTTCTGTACGCTTCTTATTTGCCAAGTGCAGGCGTGGCCTGCTCGTTTTTCAGCTTTCTTCAAGGCCGTTGACGCTGTCTATTCGCGAGTAGAACAGCCAGCCCCAAATGTAACCATGATCGCCAATACACTATAGCTTATAGCCTGTATCAATGGGGTTTGTTCTTCAGCCTGACTGTTTGTTTCGAACGGCCTGTGAAAGCCACTATTGCTTCGTCGATTGTGATGAGAGGAAGGTTCATAGGCTGTTCGACAGGCCGTCCGAATAAGGTCAGAAATGCGTTGAATTCCATAGAACCCAGGTGTTTTTGTAGGCGGAGGAGCTGCATTTGGACTGAAAAATCGCTGGATCTGCTCAAAGAGTTTTAAACCTTAAATTGACCAATATAATGAGTTATCCTGTAGTTATCTCGAACTGCCAATGGGTACAACCCAAAGTAGACGTGTACGCCTAGAAATACACGTATATCAGCTGCCGTAGTAGGTATCCATTGGCGGGAACCGTTGAGGGAGAAAGGAGGGGTTTGAAGACAGCATTCAGCACAGAAATTGGTCGAGCGTTTCTACCACAGATTGACTAAAAAAGAACTTAAAAGGCCCAATCAAAGACAGATCTGTGTGCTGAGGAGCTCCAATTCGATTTAGAACGTAATTGGCCTCGAATTGAGGCAGTTCTGGTGGAATCAATGTGGGTGATTCATCTGTGCATTCGGGCCCAGGCTCATTCGCCGCCAAAGCCCAATCGACATTTCGATCTACTGCTTTGAGCTCAATGTTAAGCTCAGTTTTCCGTCTTTCTTGACGATTCTTGGTATTTTGTAATTGCAGAGTTGAGTTCTCTCAAAATCTCAAAGAAATTTGAGCAGTTCGTTGTGGTCATAGCATGATTTGCGATTGAAAATTTCACGCAGAGGCGTAGCGAAACTACGCTAATTGAGGCACGGCGGAGGAGATAATAGATGGCTAGCATTGTTACCGCCCGCCCAGTAAGCATCCCATCAGTTTCAATTCCTTAAAGCCTTCAGCTGCGACACTCGTTTCTTTCCGCGATTACTCCCTTTCAAAGTCAGAATACCACCAAGAGGCACGAACCACAGCTAGAGTCTTCGTTGCTAGACATGCCATCCCTGGAGACTGATGTATGCCGTCGACCTAGTCTCTAGGTATGTACGCAAGTATTGCTGTACTTCGACTGGGTAAAGCATAAGGGAATGTTCTAATTCAGCAGAGCACTAAAAACCACAGGAATCCGAGGCTCCACCAATGCTCGTGACCAGTAAAGCTCCTGCTCTTCTCCATTGGTAGATTCGGCGAATCCTCAAGTTGCTCGTGAATATCCTTGGTGACTGAGTCCGGCTCCTACAGCTTCGCTCCTACGAAGCCAACCCATGCATCGGTGCTGTATGACTTCGGGCGCTCGATCGGAAAGCCAAGCGCACGGTCGATGATCACTTGTGCCAGAACTCCCATAGCACGTGAAATTCCAAAAAGTACAGTATAGAACCGGGTCTCTCGCAGACCATAATGTTGCAGCAAAACACCGGAATGCTAAAATTCCGCATTAGCTACGCCAGTGTGAGTAACTACTAGAATAGACATACCGCATCAATATTTGGGTATGGATTTTTTGTCTTGCCATGTTGTGTTAAAACCTCCGGTGCAAGTTTGTATAACTGGCTGACTAGCTTGAACATGGGATCGTTCGGAAGATGACGGAGAGCAAATGTACGTTGAGCGAGGTATCGTGGGTCTGTTTGTCGTAATACGGAATGCCCGTAGCCCGGGAGAACTTGTCCCGAATTCAAGGTTGACCAAAGATAGTCTGTAATAGCCTTATCACTCAAGTCGTCGCCAATAGTAGCTTTCATTTTTTGAAGCCAGTTAAGCGATTCCTGATTTGCCCTGGTTATAGTTAGTCAACATGAAACTCGTCGAACAAAACTCGCACGAGGGCTTACAAGCCATGTAATGGGCCAGCCAGTCCGTTGAAGCCACTTGCTAAAGACAGCATTGGGGAGCTGAGAGTACTACCAACTAAGTGAGTAGCATGGGCGCTAACGTTACCTCCTTCGTGATCTGCGTGGAGAGTAATGTAGAGTCTCATTAGTTCCGTGAACTCTTCGTTATTTCCAAAGCCCAGTTGATTGACCAGGTTGAAGGTAAAGTCTTTGTCTTTCTGTACTGCCACCGGAACGCTTCTGCCTTCGCGGAATACATTATGATATATCCTCGCTGCAATTGTTGGTAGCTTAGCAATTATATTCATCGAATCTTCAAAAACATATTCCCAGTATTCTTTCTTATTCGTGCCCCTGGCATAAGCCTTTGCAAATGCACAGTCGCGCTCAAGTGCAGTTACTGCAAGAGAAAGCTGAGCCATTGGATGGAGGTCTGGAGGACAACGGTCTACCAACTCCACGACGTATCCTGGTAAGTCGGAACGTGCTGCCCAGTCTTCTGAGAGCATACGAACTTGCTGATCGCTTGGAATGTCTCCTGTTAAGAGGAGCCAGAATAAACCTTTAAGACTTTAGATTAAGCCTAAGAAGAGGTAGTGGAGGTGCAGAAGAGGTAGAGACCTTCAGGTAGGGGTTGACTGCCGCCAGCTGCTTTGGGTAGCAGCTTCTGGCACTCAAGAATCTGTATTATAAGTATTCGTGTTTCTGTGTTGGGCAACAATATGTACCGTCCTGCCTCTGTATCGAATGCCCTCTTTTGGATCTAGAACAGAACCCTTGACTAAGATCAGACAGTCCGAAGCTCTCATTTCAGAAGATTCACACACCTCCCAAACCAACGATTTTATGCCACGAGCTCCTCCATAGACTTGATCGAGGGTGACTTCGTCAACGATCTTGGAGCCATGAACTCTGCATGAGGGTTTTGTTAGAGCCTGAAGGAAGTAAACCAGAGTTAACATAAAGAGTGACCGACTTTCTCAGCTTCTTGATTCGCTCAACCTCGGCAGGTAGTTTCGCCGCAAAGGTTTCTTTGAGTGTCTGAATGTTAAGTATCAGCCAGGGTACTCTTCGACATGGCCAGAAGCATCATCTACCTTTGGCATTGTGAGAATACTGGTTAGTCTAGCAAAGGATTAAATGGGCCGAAACGAAAGGTGACGGCTACCATATGTTATGGGATGCTTGATGAATGAGTGGAAGGATGGGGGATAATAATTAGGGCCTGCTGCTGCCGAGGTACTTTTTGCCCGGCTTGTGTAAGAGCAACTCTTTGATCACATGACAATGGTCCGTAACATCGCTATCAACGCTACAAGGTACCCGAGACTACGTAGTAGTCGGCGCGTTCCCTGATGAAGCCGGGTTAAATCCGAAGCGGCAGCGCATGTCGGCTCGTTCTCCATCCGCAAAACACGATGCACATGCTCTTCTCACAACTGGCTTATCTCGCATACCTTTTGGAGGGTGATTACAATGGTGAACAGAAGCGCACACTCCCCCACGCATTGGCCTGTTGAGAGTTATATTGCAAAAAAGTGTCTGATGTTTGCTACAGCCAGAACATTACCAAAATCATTATTGATCTTGTCCTAAGATTGTTTGACATCAGTGGGGATCATTTCTTCTCTTTCATTGAATGTACTCGAATGTTTGCGAGAGATTGTAATATTTCTTGTTTCTACCCTCTATGGCACTACAAGAAAGGCTCAGAGTCAGTGTAACCCTAGCTTATTTAGTTACGCATAATCTATTTGAGCCCGCAGAAGCTCATCTGGATAGGAATTCAGCCATGAATTTTTCAGAAGCGGCTTGAATTCACATCTTATGAGCGTCATTCGGATCGTCTTCCTCATCCGACCGGTCGCCACGAGTGTGACTGCCACATCCAACGCTGTTTCGAGAGAGAGGTGCAGTAGACCAGGGCCAAGGCTGGATTACTGTGCATTGCATAATTGTTGCGAATTCCTTGGCATTATGTAGAGAATTGCCAGCGTGGTTCTGCCAAACAGAAAGAGCTCTTGAGGATTAAATATAGATCTGTACTATGCAGAAAGTATATCAAAATGATGCTGAGTTCCTCTTGAATCTAATGATACAGATTTTAAATATAGAGAATTCTTTTTGATAAAATAGAATCTACTATGTAAGAAGTCAACTTTATTGATTAGGATCTGTATTAGTATTGATCTATATTATCAAAATCAGGAGAAGCTCAGCATCATTTTGATATACTTTCTACATAGTACAGATCCATATTTAATCCTTAAAAGCTGTTTCTGTCTGACAGAGCTGGAACGCCCGACTGCTATGTACCCAGATTGATCCCAAGATCACACATAGCAGACCTCTCTTTCTAAGGGAACTCAAACAACTATAATTTAGCCATAATTTGAGTGTCATTTTAAAGGAAATGGCGTCCGAAATAAGATAATTTTATTGGATTTTGAGATAGTGATCCAACTTCACAAAAGAGTTACGCCCAAGTAACCAAAGTTACTTAAATGCAGTTGGAATAGTATATTAATCCTTATCCAGATGCCCTAGAGAGAGTCGGACCACGACTCCATCTAGGCCCCAGGAGGCCTCCATGTCAACTCCGTGACAGATTTCAGATGTCTAGCTGCATAATTCTATGTGAAACGGTTAAGCTGAAACTAAGCACACATTGATGGTAATTTAGACAAAAGTTTTTCAGAGGGCCTTCTCTTGCGAGTAGTGAAGAGTGCACATCTTTGCAAGTTATATCTCAGCATATTTTAACTATTTTGGTACACTGCTCCGTACTAGTCAGGGTGTTGGAAAGATCAACACTGTAAGAGAGAAGTTTAATCGACTTTTCGAGAACGGGAGGCAGAGCTGGATTCACCACCAATAAAATTTTGAGAGTGAAATTGTGGTCACGTGGTACTGGCAATCCGTTGGCCTAGCCCCTTAGAGATTAGGGATTAGGGCCTGCAAAATTTCGTGTTGTTGTGTGGCCTACACCATGTAGTATCTGTTGAGGACGAATTCCAATCTTGCTTATCAATACAAGTCAACATGACCTAGAATCTTGTGTCAGATCAAGCGGCACTCAATTCTTCCCGTCCTCAAACTCGGTGTCCTAACTTCCTTGAGCAGGGATGGGACGTCGTATCCATGTCTCCTATCAACTAAGTTAGTGGGTAGGACAAACATGTTTCAAAAGAACACTACCCGCCGCACCATAAACCTCTATGGGAGCCATTCATGTATGGTGCATTGAGAATGACTGTGATTTCTCGTTTCGCTGCAGAAACGGTCAATTTCGATTTCGTTTTACCAGGTCATGGTCGAAACATGGCGAGAAAGTGATGCAGCCCTCACAGAATGTCCACAAACATGGCGAGACATGAACCAAAGATACTAAGCGGCAAATCTCCATAGTTAAGTTGGTCCTAGGATTTCATGCGAGGTTATGAATATCCTTTTTACCGTATGAGACCGAATTGGCCCATATATGTATCTTGGTCTGTTGGTACTAACAACCTAGATATTACGGGGACAAGGCACACAGATGACCGGAAGATCAGATCACACTTCCCGGAGAGATCCGGATTCTCCTATCCATAATGATATATGGCGAGGCTCTCCAAGTCGCATGGAATCGGCTGCCTCCTGGGATTCTATGATGGAATCACTCTACTTACGCTCACCGACAACATGGAATTCTCCAAGTCGTGACAATATATGGCAAGGCTTGCCAAGCAGGCGGGCATCAGCGGCCTCTTGGGATTCCATGATGGGACTACTTTCCTTACGCTCAGCACCCTCTGAGGAAAGCATTCCTTCTAGAGACTCTCCTCCTAGGCGACAGCAGCACCCATCCCTTAGTGAGTGTGCGTCTCCTCGGCAAAGTACACTTGCGCAGCCGCATTGGAGGTTGCCAAATCTCAGGGAGCAAATACCTTTGCGCCAGTTATCTTCGGGGCAGCCGCCCGGCCCGCGATCACAGCGGCCAGACCAATATGGTAGCACGCAACCTCGGGTGACAACATCAACATATACTCCCTTCTTCGCACCAAAGTCGCAAGCGAGGGATATCACAACACGACCTCCCAACCCTCCCCATCCCCCGGCAGATCATCTAGCCGTGTACTTAGCTGTATATGAGGAGAGAAATCCGTCAATCCACACAGAGCATGTAAGACGCCGCTCCAGACGTAACGGCTCCATTATAGTTCAGTCTCACTCCGGTATCGACAAATTCAGAGAATTCTGTTGCATACCGACACCGCATCGCGTCCCCAAGCGCCACATACAATTCTACTCATCTCCCGAGATCCCAGATCCCAGATATGGCTCGCCAGGTCTTCTGGCTATGCAGTTTATTGCCTGGATCCCTCACTGGCAGATTGCAAAATTAGACAAATACATGATAACATTGAGATATCGAGTGAGACCTGAATGGACTCATCTCACTTGGATCAGAATCTATCTTGAAGATCTGCTCAAACAGAAGATCATAACTGCAGGTCAGATGGAGGAAGCAATACGATTTCAAGAACAGGCTCTTGACAGTCCATATAGGGGGCGCCTACCGAATCGACAAAAATGTTTCCCACACTTATACGACTGGTAAGATGCTAGCTGCGTGCCTTGGCAAGCCTGATGGCACGCATCGTTTCCGTGCAGTGAACAGAGCCAACTATCGTCTTACATCATGTCGGTTATTGTCGAGCATGGGAAGCTGTCTGATCCAACAATATGCACGCACATGCTTATTTGAGGGATTGAAGGAAGGCATTGCGAAAGATCCAGGTTCACTAGATGGTACATTGATCAACAGATAAGAGGTAGAGGTGACTAGAAGAAATTAAAAGAGATGCTATATCCTTTTCGCTTACAATAATCGTGACTTGTTCTACCTAGCTACGATACTCGAGTACGCTTCAAGCGAATATTGACGTCTCAGATTATTGCTGGCTTGCAGACATGAAATGGTGTCTCGACTCGGCCAAATGCTAGCATAAAAAGCCAGTACTTATCCATACTACCGTAATGCACCAGAGATCACTATTGCTCAACGTCGACCAAGAACTTAGTCACTCGAAAGCTTCATGCCCTGAGCCAGCTTAACGTTGTACGGCCGACAAGCTCTGTTCATACTACGATGTACGTACTAGCAGGGCGGTGAGACTCGGCAACTACTACGGTAGGGGCATAAGTATTCGTAGCACGGCGCTAGTAACAGCTGGTTCGGATACAGCGCCACATCAATGTCTAGAAGCTTCTTTGAATACTTTCCATATCGATTGGTCACAATAGTACCGTCTAACTGCTCAAGGCTTAGATGTTACGTTTGAAACTTGTTTTGGTGCAAATATACTAGCGCCGTACCATCCTTGAGCCAGGTACCGTAGTAATGCCAGCGACGAAAGCATGCAATATTGCATTAGTGGACAAGCCGAGCCGTTAATCGCTCAAGTGACATTCAGGAGACGTTAGCGGAAGTATCCTTCCAAGTCTTCCATGGTTAAATATTGACTTTTTGATGAGAACGAGAATATTTAAGCGGGAGCAAATGGGCTGCTTGAATGGCCCAGGCCCTGGGGACCCTGGAATCATCTCAAAGTAGCGCCATCTGGTTTGGCTCTCTGTAACAGTCCGCCGTACTCCGTTAGCCACCAACATCATGATTCGCAAGGAACCCGCAGCTGATCCTGAACCTTGCCCTCTGAAGCCAGTCTCGCTTTTCCCTCTTACTCCATATTCTGCTCTAGGATCGGGCTTGACGCCTTGCTCGTATCCAATTGGCATCATGAACACTGACTAGACAGCGCCCGCAATGGCGGCGAGGCGGCGAGACGACGAGATTCAGCTCCCACAAGGCGTCTGGTGACTTCAAGATAACAAACAAGAAAAACAAGCGCGAAGTTTACAATAACGGAGGTTGAGTTCACCAGGCATTGTTCTGCGAGATCCTAGCGGTTCATTACCCTCTCACAAACTTCGGTAAGCTGCATAGCTTCTCTGGTCTCGACGGACACATCGTTCCTGGATTTACCACTTTTCTCTCCACATTCGAGCTACCACTCTTGATTCTAGTGTACCAAACGAACATTATCACTCCACACCGAGGTCTAGCATGAGCAGTCAATCAGTGCATGGACTATAACTATTCCTATGCGTCCTCAACCAAAGCACACCCTCAAAGCCTCTCTGAGCACCTGTTTTCTCCCAGCTCCCCTCTACAATGGATACTCCTCCATCACCATCAATGGCAGTCTTATCAGAAGAAATTCATGCATCTCCAACCGATGAGGCTGCGGTGCCATTGGTTGCCGTGGCTGGGCCTCGATCAAAAGTAATACCGTTGCGTGTGGAGGTAAACCATGAACAATTGAAGCCGGCTTCTACTTCTGAGGTAGCCCAACCTACGCGAACAGTATCAGAAGAATCCTTGCCAGCAAAAGCAATATATCCTCCGCCTGTTTCACCCACGCAGACCTTTCAGCCGCCCGCTCCGCCTCTTGCCATGATGCATGTCGCCAAATCACCAACATCGGCCAATCCACCAAACTCCAAATTCAAACGATGGAGCCGGCGTCGGTCTGATCTTGAGCCTAGGTCGCCGCCCATGTCGCCAGTCACCGATAACTTGGGCAAGATCAATCCCTCTGGCTCAATTGCTTCATCTAGCGCTTCATCCGCCTACTCTGCCAACTCTGCCACCATCCAGATCCCTCAACCAGGCACCAATGCCTATACTTTAAAACCTCATCGTAAACGTCAACAGTCGGACCCAAAGTATCTTCGATTCATGTCGACAATCTCCCAAAATCAAAGACAGACATCACCTGAGCAGTATGTCGGCTATCCAGGGCTTGCATCTCATATGACCGAAACGCAGAACTTGATCTTCCGTCGCTTCGATGATGTCCACGTTCGCCTTCTGTTATATCTTCAGGATCAGATATCTCAACTTGAGGCTCAACTCCGGACGCTGGACGAACGTAACATTGCAGAAAGTGGAATCCACAACGGCACCTTTCGGGAAGATGCCGACAAGTTACGAGTTGATACTATGGAGAAGCTCCGTATATGCGTGGGAGAGTACGATACAATGATCTTAGCATTCAGCAAGATGCAGGAGTCCAAGGCGTCCGAGAAGTCGGTTGCACGACTAAAGGATTGGTTAAAAAAGTACAGTGGTGGATCTAATGGTCGTCAATCCCTTCCAAAAGGTGGTGCAATTGCAAGGGAGGAGTTGGAATGGGTTGAAAAAGTCGATGACTTGACATATCTGCCAATCAGCACGGCTGCTAGCAGTACACCTGTCAAGCAGTCTTCATTGACGCGGCTGTTTGCTGGCAAGAAAGGATGATAAACGAAATGAATGCATCCAACATATGTCTTTGCTTGGGATATACTGCTGATGACAGATAAACCCATCTGGAGGACTAGATCGTTTGGAAATGAATATACCGCGGTGAGAAGTCTGCGTCCTGGATTTGGTGCTGATATTAGTTAGAGGCAGCTTCATGGACTCTTAAATCTACCTAGGGTATGATGGATGGATGTGTATACATGAAGGTGGTGTTCTTATAAGTGTCTTCTTTGTGACTTGTTTAGGTTGAAAGGCGGGTGACTTCAGCTCGCAGTGAAAATTGATCTTCGTTCATACAACATATGGCCTTTTTAACTTTGTACCACCTTTTATCTCTTTTGCACTCTTTTCTCTTTGTGGATAAGAAATTTCATGAGGTTCCATGTGGCACATCAGTACTAAACAGCATCTCAAGTCCTGTCAATCTCTCACTCTTCCCTCAACCTCACTACGCTGACCAAACACTTCACCTTCGAAGTAAGCAAATACTACAGAATTCACTCCCAAGAACAACAGTGTGCAACAAATCGCTCTAATTCGTCAAGCCAAGTCCCGGCATAGCCGCAACGGTTGAAAGTCGTGGGCAAAGAGCCCATCCATCAGAAATATCTAGCCTCGCTCCTCCCACTCCCCAGCCAAACCTCATCTTTCAGGTGAAGACTGAGCAAACCCCATATTTCACTAGTCCATCACCCCATCCATCATACATCTGCCGGCTTCCGAGTCAGCGCGAATCGATCAGCACGAAGCAAAAACCCATCCGCAACGGAGAGCGGAATCAAGAGCTTAATTATCTCCCTCCTCCCTCAACCAGCAACCGTCTCCTCACGCGAAAGTCCTCACTCCTCACGAAACGTCAAACCTGTCTTTCTCACCCTAACTCCAACCCACAGACAGTCATCGACGGCTCAGTTTTCAGGCACCGCCAATCACCAACACCTCACAAAACAGCTCCCTCTCAGCCTGAGCGTCCAGGATCCCAACATGCATAAAGCGCACCTCGCGTTCCTGGTCCTCCTCCCGGCGTTTCTGGCAGCCGTCCTCGTGGGCATACTGCTTCAGTGGCTTCTGATGAAGCGTGAGCAGAGGAGGATTGAGGATCTGGTGGAGTTGAGGACCAAGAGCCGCAATGAGAGTGTCACAGCGGTCGGGGAGAGTAATGTCGATGTGAGGGGTGCGGATGAGGGTGCTGGGGATGGTGGGAAGGGGACGGGGAAGGAGAAGGGGAATCAGGGGGTTAAGGTGAAAGGGGAGGGGAGGGGGGATGTGTGTGAGAGATGGAGAGAGGGTGTGTGGAAGACGATACCTGGCAGTTTCGACGAGGAGAACCTTGGTAAAGTTTGACGGTTGACTTATCGAAGCAGGAGAGAGACGTGCATGGTAGACACAGGCAAGACAGAGGAGCATCAAGAAAAATTAAATTGATTTCTTAGAGAACATGTACGCATCATGGCCGAGATGGCCAAGTCAGAAAGAAGCGGAGAGTCAGACCGCAGCGGACACAACGTTGTCCTGGCAGAACCGAGGCGAATAGTCGAGAAAAACACCACGAAGTGCTAGAATCTGAAATGGACCGCCATCATGTCTTTCTGTCCAATCATCCCTCCCTAGATCCCCCAAACCACAAACAGGAAACAACATGAAAACCGTAAGTTAGACGTCTATGAATCCAAGCAAGTGCCTCCTCCCTCCCTACAAACTCACCAAAATATCCCCCCGAATTTCGAGGATTAAAAAGTGGGTATCCGTGCAATGTGCCTCTCTTTTCAAAGCATCAACCCGAATCAAATCTACCGCGGGTGGGTGGTAGTGAATAGTAGCGAAAAGCCCACCTTTGATTCAGCCTCCCCCAATGTATCATGACAACGCCAGATGCCGGTGGTTGAGAAAAAACAAGACTCTGGATGTTTCAACTCTCAACTTCCCCTTTTTCCCCCAAAATGATGGTGTATGTGCTGCGTTGGCTTCTGTGAAGACAGAGCATGGGACTAGGTATGGGTTTTGGTTGTATACTCTCTCAGATGCGGTGGTGTTGGATGCATGCGATATTTGTCTGTGTGAAGGGGGCCCGTGACTGTTAGGAGGAGGGAGAGGAATATCGAGGAAAGGAGCGGGATTGGAGAGAGAAGAGAGGAGGGAGGGAGGCTGATACAGTACTAAGGCGCACACTGGAGGAATCTTATAGGCTTTGCAAGGTCTTTGTCCATGTCAGCGTGCAGGCACAAGATTCTGTCTAGCTAGAGAGGAAAGATACATCTACCACTCCAACAAAAGCACAGCGCTTTCAGGTTTCGAATATAACTGGTAGATGTATTTTCAATAGCGGACTGCTAGTGTAGCTCTTGCAATGTCATTCACAGCTGACGTTGAACGGGTAGATCTTCCCTCTGCCTTCCTCGATGGTGCACTGCTGAAGAGACATGAAATGTTTCTTCGTGTCTGCTTAAACGTCCTACTCGACGCACCAGAAGTCAATATCGTGGAGGTTCTTCGCATCAGGTCTGATGGGTGGGTGAGGGTTCTTCGAGTGACGATATGCCACTTTCCTGCCGTCGAGTTTCCCACTTGGCGGATTCATGACCTCTTCCTTCTCCCCGTACTCCCACCACCGGATCCAACCCCAGCCTTGTCCCGCTCGCAAGCTGTAATGATGGCCTGGCTTGAGCCCGTCCACCCCGTAAGCGCGTCTTTTCGGAAGCTCGACTCCTGGCTTGATGTAGCCCTCCGAGAAGGGTTTGGGGGCCCAGTTGGTTGGCCCGAAAGGGGTTGCAAGCACGAGAGACACTTCCGGGTACAGCCGGGTACAGGGTATGAAATAGCTTCTCTCGTAGCGGCACTTTGATCTTGGATGGCGGCTCGAAGTCGCAGTATATTCTTCTCCTGTGCGGAACCTCGATGTTATCGGTCTGGTCAAAGATTGGAAACTTGCCTTCGGAGAGCAGGCGACTGGGATTTAGAGCTTCGTTGTAGATCGTGATGGGCTTGTTGGCATGAGAAGTCAAAATCAGACATATTGTAGGCGGTAGTTCAGTACTGAAGGAGTGGGGTGTTGGGTCGAGTGTCCAGTTCAAGGATATCCTAGGTACGGATTCTTGTTCGGGCGGGTTGATGATAGTCTCTTTGACGCCTCCCTCTGCTTCCACAGATGGGCTTTCCATGACAACAGAGTTATCGTCCTGGAATGGCTGAACGTCTGACCCCTCGACTGGATGCGTCTTCGTGGACATGGCGTTTGGGTTGTAAGCTGTTTGGCCGCAGATACACAGCAGTGTGCAATCTTGATAAGTCAATTGCTGGAGAAGGTTGTATTGCCCCTCAAGACATTACTCGCCATTATTGTTCACACGGCATCATCGTAGACACATGTCACGCCAACACAGTCTGAGTCAGCATGGTTCCACTGATACTCAAACAAGTATTACATTGACTTAGGTATTGCAGCAGTCACATCCGACAGCTGCCAGTGGCCTGAATAACCGAAAGAGGTTGTTTCAGTGGGACTGAGGACCCGGTACGAGTACGGCGGACTATTATTGGGTTGAGGACACATCAAAATTTTGAAAATCAAAATCAAAATTTGGAACTCCGCACCAACTCCTCACATCAAGAGTCCTCATAGACTTCTGGAAACCTCACTACTACTAGTAAAATCATCGTACGAGCTCATAGAATTGATTGTGATTACTCTATTCGGGCTTGCTTGGCTTCACCTTGCGGCTACTGGTCCCAGACACTGCGTAGAAGTGCAAGCCTATCGTCTGGGTGTCGTACACATCCTGTACGACTAGGAGGCAGGGCAGTGCAGTGGTGAGTGCTCGCTCGCAAAGACTAAGAAAATATCGTACGTACCTTTCACTGAAGAACAATCGGGTTGTCTTGATCGCCCTCCCGCGGCCCTTCCAGCAGATGGTCCTCCTTAATGACCTGTACGGGCGCCTCGTTTGGATTTCGGGCCGTACAGGAGGCAGCAGCATCAGGCCACTTGCAATTCCCGCAACACCCACCGAAGTAACCTGGAACACGACGACACTCAGTAAAAGGGCGTAGCCGCTCTGCACACCGGGCACAAGGAGGGTCCTGTACGATCCCTCGAGACTGTATAAGGATCCTATTGATGTACGAAGGCCGATGAAAGCCAACTTGCTCAGGACGAAGGGCACCTCGTACGATAGGTACTACTCGTCCAGGCAAGGCTAACACGGCACGGCCTTAAGGAGAATGGACCCACGGTGCCAGCTCTTCATTAGCAACCGTAAGCACGGGAATTCCCTGCTCTGCTGGAAGGGCGCGGAGGGCAGTGAGGTTCGGATCGTATACAACTAAAGCCCTGCATCATGATTAGTATCTTCTTAGTTACATTGTGCAAGGGAAGGGTAAGTAGGGGATCTTGTAGGATACATACATTATGAAAAATTTGATAAAGTTGAAGAAGAAAAGAGGAGAAAGAGGTAAGAAAGAAGTGAGTATTACATAGCAAGAATCGTTGTACGATCTTAGCATTCACTTTTGGCAGGTGGTATTCACTTTACGTTTAGCAGGCGGTATTTAAGTTTGGCAGGTAGCATTCATAGTTAGGAAGTATGATTCACTAAGGGACTCGATTAAAGGGAACGCAGAGATGAGTCACTGTATGAGGTATTAAAGAGTGTTAAGTGACAGATCTATTAAATAACTCTTCTTCTTTCTCTTTATATATATTTAATGACTACTCCTCTGCAGCAACACCCAAAGCCCTTACGAGAAAAGCCTCCCCTGTTGCCGTATCAGCTCCCTCTACAGAGCTATCTTTGACTCAGTTCACCTTTTCTGATGCCGCCTTGCTGGCCTGGACACATCTAGGACTTCAGTACTTTATCGTACGAAGTCAAGAGGTATTAAGAAGAATTCATTTATATATCTATCCCTCTACAAGGCTATCTTTGACTCAGTTTACCTTTTCTGATACTGCTTTACCCGCCTGAACATAACCAGGACTTTAGTGCAATATTGTATAAGATAAGATTAAGAGATATTAAGAAGGATTTATTTAACGACTATTCATCTACAGTAACGCCTAAAGCCTGTAGAACAGGTTAAGGAGACCTCTGACTTCATACGGAACTTGTAACAGGCCATAACCAAAGTCATATTTGGAAAAGTAGCAGCACACAGCTTGAAAACAAGAAACAGAAGGTTAATAAGATCAGGGAACAGGTTGAGGAGGCCTCCAACTTCGTACGAAACAGGAAATAGAAGCTCAATGAAGTCGGGGAACAGGTTGAGAAGACCTTCGAACCGTACAAAGCTTATACAGCTTGACAATAAGAAACGGAAGCTTCATAAGATTAGAAAACAAATTAAGAAGTCTTCCGAGTTATGCAAGCGAGTGAAGTAGGAAGAGAAGGCCTCCGAATTGTGCAAGCGAGTGAAGCGGGAAGAGTAACCAGAATCCGTACGAAAGCTTGATGAGATTGAGGAACAAGTTAAGAAGGCCTCTGAGTTGTATAAGCGAGTGAAGCAGAAAAAGAAGGCCTCCGAGTTGTGCAAACAAGTAAAATAGGAAAAATAATTAGAATCTGTACGAAGCTCATCCTCCACAATATCACAATCTCAAATTCTGTTTTTCATATCATCCTTTACATTATGCCCTGTGTCATCTTTTATGTCCTCTCCTATATCATCTCCTATGAATTCAGCTTCTCGTACGTTTTTTGTTCGAGATGATTGCTAATCAAATGCATCTATTAGCCTTTCTGATAAGCTCAATTCTGGTAACATATTACTTGTTATATATTCATCAATTGCGGTACGAAGCTGTAGATAGATCATACGATAAGATATATTTGGATCAAAGGCTAGCTAAGAAGAATTAAATTCAAGTTATTAAAGATATTCTTGACACTATTTCATAGTATCAAGAGATAGATACTTGCAATGACTCAAAACTAGAACAAGTCAATAGTCCATAGATTGGAGGGGGAGGAGGGGGGGGGGTGGGGGGGGGGGTGGTCGTGCACAGATACATATACTCCAACGCTTATGTAAGTTACGTTATAGGCTACAAAGCATTTATAGTTCCTAATCTAGCCTCTTGCTATATAGTAAAGTTTAGGCTTCTTTAATTAGGTATGGCAAACCTCTTTATTTATAATCTATCCGGATAGCTTACACGCTTTAATAAGCGCCCTATAGCAGGAGTTTGCTTGCTGCCGCAAGTTAGTTATAGGCGTTGCCTTCTAAGTATTTAGCTAGCATATACATTTCCTATGCTATAGCAGAGGACAAGTACTATTTATTATATTACCCCCCTCTCTAAAAAATTAATTACCCTTAATTAAGAACATAAGAAAGTAAGTCTACTTCTATCCTAATGTTATTAAGTCTAGCAATTCCCTATTAGGTTAGTCTAATATTTAACTATATATATATAACTAAATCTATTACATAACATCCTTATTAGATTTTTTGTACTCAGCCTCAAATCAACTAATTAGGCATTTCTTTCACTAGGTGCCTTTCAAAATAGTCCCTAAGCAAGTCTTTAGAGCCCTTAAAGTTTAAGATAAGGTAATAGGTCAGGTCCTCTAGCCAGCCTATTTATCTTGCTTATATCTTCTATGCTTTGCCTACTCTCTTAATATTAATTATATCTTTAATCTCTTACGCCTCCTCTTCTTCTGTCTCTACTAGCAGAGATTATAAGTACTTCTACCCTAGCAGAGGATTGACAGGGTTCTTAGTCAGCAGTAATATATAAAACACATTATAAATCCTTATTAATAAGGGCAGTTCTAAACGAAAACTTTACTTAAGCCTCTTTATAGTAGGGAATAGCCTAATTTATTTTAAATTAAGTTTCTTATAAAGTCTTATTATGCTAATATTCTTTATTAATAGCTAGACCTGTAATGGATGCTACTATGCCGCCGATAGAGGCATCCGTACGGCACGTGGCTCCCCGTACGAGTACCATGGAACCGGAGATTGATACGACCCCTTTAAGGAAGTACAATCTCCTCTAGAGGGAAGCTACCGCTTCTGGCCCTGCAGATACTCCGTCGGATCCTCCGCGCAGGTTAACTAGTAGCACCCCTTGTGTTTGATGGAGGAGTATATAGAGTAGAGCGCTAGCCGCACTGTAGATAGACTCCTCAGCTTACGTTTTAGTAATCTATGGACTATTGACTTGTTCTAGTTTCGAGCCATTGTAAGACCTTATCTTCTTCTTTAAAATTAATTTCCTAGCAATACTTATTCGCCTATTCTTATTATTATAATTACATAGTCTTTAAATACTTTTATACTTATTTCTAAATCTTTTTTATTAGCTTTGCTAGATTTTTCACCTTTCTTAAGGCTATATATATTCTTATTATCTCTATAGATTCAGGCTTATTAAAGCTTATTCTTAATTAATATTCATATATAATTATAAATAGTAAGAGCTAAGTCGATTCTAATATAATTATATTTATAACAAATTTAATATTCAAAAGAAGATTATTCTAATTATTTTATATAAAGTCTATATAAGTCTGTAAATATTATTTTATTTCTGTGTTAGAGATCTCTGTCTAGTTATTTATTATTAAGTAACATAGCTTAAACGCTAGTATAGCTATATAGCTAATAACCTTTTTATAGTATAGCACAAGCTGCTATAACTGCCAAAAGGATTTGGCTGTACATATATAACCAAATCCTAAAGCGGCTTAGTGCTACTCTAGCACGTTACGTGCCCTGATTTCCTATGCTATAGCATAGGAAATCCTATTTAGGTAGCTACTAGAAAATCTAAATAAGAGTATACATAATATAATAAAGTAAGAACTTTAATAGGTTATAAGCCTGGCTTCAAAATTACTAAATAGGTAAGCAAGGAGGCAGCTTTAGTAAGCTTTACTTCTCTTAAATAAGTTAGATAGGCTTTTACCTAGCTTATCCTATCCTTTCTTTAATTAAATAAGTATACTAGGCTACTAAATTATTATATTCTTTCTTTAGTACTCTCTGTTACACTTATTCTGTTTAAGCTGAACTCTATTTATGCTCTGCTTTATTTACTAGCTATTATATAAGCTAATTGACCCTGTTTGTAAGAGAAAGACCTAGAATGTCTAAAGAAGGCCTAAGAAGCTTCTTTATTAAGCTTATTTTGTTAGAAGGAGAGAGACCTTAGATGATAAAGTTATTTCTTTGTATTATATCTAATTTATAGGATCTGCTAAAGTAGCTATAAAAGTATAATAAAACTAGCATTTCTTTCTTCTTAATTATTTAATTATTTCTCTTAGGACAAACTATAAAGGCTATAAGCTAAATATATAAATAACAAAATATTTATTCTTTATAATTTCTAAGACTTATTAATTATTAATAATAACTCTAACTGTTAAGAAGAGTAACTTAATTAATATCTAATAAGCCTCTTAATCTTTAATAAGCATATTAAAAGACTAGTTCTTTTATTTAATTCTTTTTTATTATAGCTGTTGAATATAACGCTAAATTGCTTCTGCTATCTATGGATGTCTATACTCTCTCAACTGGTTGATTTGGTAACTCGTCCAGAAGTCGTATCCGACTCCTGTCCAAAGTTCAAGTATAATCTTACTCTGGTGGCTGATGGCGCTATGCCTGTTCCGGCATAGCCCTAGGTCATGTGACGACTACTAAGCTAGCGGCTTGGCAGCAATTCAATACTCCCCTTGCTGTTTAAGCCGCACTTACTACAAACAGCTATACGCGCTGTTGCAAGTAGTTGACTCGTGCAGCTCTCCTTCTCTGCTCAAACTGCACCTAATTGTCCTAAGTTAGCAGCTTAGAGAGAGGGTCATACCTGTCTGATTGTTTGCCTGCGGCATTAGCCTGCGCTTCCGCCTGCGGTCCTCCTTGCAGTGCCGTATGCTCTAAGGTTGTTCAGGGCGCTTTATCAAGGCCTGTAGATGCCACAGCCTTGAAAACAGCGTCTGAATAGCTTGCGTGGTTATATAGTTGCGAATCTAGGATTTGGCTATACCGTACAGCTAAATTCACGTGATTAGGTTCTCTACATTATAGCATAGGAATCCTTATGCGCTAATAACGCTCTCTAATAGTGCTATATTAGTATTCTTTAATTCGAATAAGGCCTATCTTAATATGGAATTATATAAAGGCGTCCTTAGGGAATGCCTTAGTAAGTTTATTAGTAAGTATATCCTTTATTAATACTTAGGAAGTCTGAATTTCTCTTTCTTCTTTTAATTAGCGTATATAATAATACTAAATATTAATATACTTCGTTTAATTATATTGCTTAGAGTTTTATATTAGCTTTAAGCAGCCTTTATTATCTTTATAAAGTATTATTATTGCTTGCTTTACTCTGAATTTGTTTAAGAGGTGTTAAATCTATACAGCTTGTCTTATAGCTGCTCTTATAACTAAGTATTTAGCCTCTATATTAGATATTAATACTGTTTTTTGCCTCTTAAATATTTAAGAGATAGCTATATTATTTAATAAAAATAAATAACTTGTTATTAATTTTCTATTATTTAAATCTCTTATAAAGCTAGTATCTATATATTTGTATAGCTATAGCTCTTTTTAAAAAGTACTCTGTATAACATAGTTAACTCTAAACTTAAGGCTTATCTCTGCTGTTTCTTTAAGGTATTATAAGACTTTTCTTATAGCCTTAAAGTGCCCTATATATAAATCTGCGTATTACTAGCTTAAATAACTAATATAGAAACTAATATCTAGCCTTATGCTATATACTAGATATAATAATTTTCTAATTAGTGTCTAATATACTTAAATATTAGTTTCTTTTTATATTTTCTTCTTTGTCTAAGGTTATAAACGTGCTAGGCTTTATTAGTATAACTATAATATTATAGTTTATTATGCCTTTTATAATAAGAATCTCTCTTAAATAAATAGTCTAGTTAACCTATAACTATTAGCAAACTCTGTCTCTTTTAATTCTTATCTTAATAATTATCTTCGCTTCTCTTAGGTCTTCTGGATCCTTTGCTACTAACAGCAGATTATTTATATATATACTGATAATTGTTCTTTTATCGCTGGATATCAGTATGCTTAGATCTCTGTTCAGCGTGCTATATCTGTTAGCTCTTAAGACGCTTATCTGCTAGAGAAGGGCTTTAATTTAGCGGATGGCTTTTAGATCCTCTGCTATTAGTAGCAGATTATCTATGTACGTACTAATAATTGTTCTTTCATCGCTAGATATTAGTATACTTAGATCTCTGTTCAGCGTGCTATATCTGTTAGCTCTTAAGACGCTTACAAGCTTCTCTTTCTACTTCCTTGCAGATTGCTTAAGTCTGTATAGGCTCTTAATAATTCTGCACGCCTATTAGTCTCTATTTAGCCCTTCCCTAAGTAGTACTTCTTCAGGGATCTGCATAAATATCTGCTCATCTTCTTCTCCTAACTTGTTAGCCAGATAGGCGGCAACTATATCCATCTAGTGTAGTTCTATATCTTTTGCTGCAACGATAGCAAGAAACATCCTGAGGGACACTCTCTTCTGACAGTAGGAGCAAACGTCTCTTTATAGTCAATCCTATAAATCTGTGAGAAGCCCTGTGCTACAAGCCGTGTCTTGTATCTTGCTAGCTGGCTATTCTCATCTCTCTTGATCTTGAACACCTATTTACACCCTACTAACTTCCGGCCCTCTAGAAGCCTCTTAATTCTCTAGGCTTGGTAGGTGCTCAGGTTCTGCAGTTCTTTATTACTACATCTCTTTATTGCCTACTGTATACAGGGTCTATTACTGCTTATATATAGATCCTTAGCTTATCTAGCTTTAAGTAGCCCTTGTTTCTGTATACTAATAATAAACTTTCTCTTATACTAGAGTACTTATTAATATCTATTATATTAATAGTCTTTTTAGCTGCCTTATCTAGGTCTTTAGAGTAATCAAGCTACTTTACCTTTATAGCCCTTGCAAGTATATTAGGACGCTTACCTAACTATATTACTTTGTTATAGCCTAGCTATATTTTCTCTTTACCTGTAAGTATACTAAGACTTCTCTTACTTAAATGTACTTCTTTTAACGCTAAGATAACTCCTGTAATACTAGTAGCCTTAGCGTCCTAGGCTTTATAAGTGCCTCTTATTATATTTATTATAAGGGCGAACCGTCTTAATATAACAGAATCTTTTGTAATCTTTATAAGGGTCCTCTAACTTATAACAAGATTTTTTATAACCTTTATGCCTGACTTATTTGCCTAGCTAAAGAGCTATTACAATTATTACTTACTTATCTTATGCTGCTTTATAATAGATAGTTCTCTTACTAGCTATATACTTAACTTACTTAGTCTAATTCTCTTAGACATATCTTAGTCTTATTTAATTAATCCTCCTTTTAAAAAGAGTATAAAATTAAGTAGATCTGTAGTATTATTAGCTTACTTTTAGAGCCTATCTCTCTTTTTAAGAGTATCTAGTTATGCCTTCTTTATATATATTCTTTGTAAAGTATTTATAAAGGGAGGCAAAGAGTGCTATATTAGAAGATTAGCTTTCTTATATCTTTTATTAATAGAGTATACTAAGATAATATAAGCATTTTACTATATAAGACTTTATACACAGATTTGCTTTATAATTAATATATACTTTATTAGAATGCTAGTCTAGGTCCTTTTAACGTTAGACTTCTGTCGCTTCTTTTTAAGGATATAAGTATAGATAGTACTACTAAATATTTATAGATAACTAAAATAGGGTATCTAGTTAGTTTAAGCTTGTTTAAAAGTTGTCTTAATTCCTTTTGTTAGTAGTTGATTTTAAATATAATTAGTAATATTTATAGCCTTAGCCTAAAAGTGATTTAATAGGCTATTATTAATTAGCATTAAGTTCTTTATTATATAAATAGTTTTTTATGCTTGCTTTACGCTACTATTATGCTTAGGAGTATAAGGTACAAAGGAGCTAATAAATATGCTCTTTATCTTGCAGTAATCCTTAAAAGTAATACTTATAAATTTTCCTTCTTTATTAATTTAGAGCGCTATTAAAAGATACCTTAATTTAGCTATTACTATAGTATGCTAGTTCTTAAAGTATTTGTATACATCTGACTTCTGCGTTAGGAAGCCTATCTAACTCTTCTTTATAAAGTCGTCCTTTAACACTATAGCATAATACTTACTGCAGAAGAAGACAAAGTAATAAGGTTCCTATAAGTTAAAGTATACTAATTCAAGTTTCCTTATAGTCTTTTGTCCTCCTTTATAATGAATTATCCGCATCTGCTTACTCTTAACGCAAGGCTTATAGATTTGACTATTCTTTTGCTATTTAGTTAGCTTTGTTTCAGAAATAACTAGATTTAGCTTAAAGATAACCTGATCTGTGTCTAAAGTGGCTAGATTTATACTAGTAGACATTCTGCTGGCTTAGGTAACTTAAACATAACTTATGTAGCTGAGTTAATAATGCTATAGTTGCTATTATAGATTCTTAGCTATTTTGAATGTTAGTCTATCTTATATAGCCATCAGTATAGTAGCGTGAGTGCTATTAAGTACGAAAAGGTTATCCTTAAGAGTTACATAAGTAATAATTTCTTTATTAATAACAAGTACTATATAGTTATTTATATTTATGTATTTCACTTTATTTAACTTTAATTAGCTAAGAGATAAGAGATTACTTATACAGGCTAGTACATATACTACGTTATTAATATCTATATAGCTATCTTCTGTCTTAATTCTGATGATACTAACTTATTTAGCTATAATAATACTAGCGTTAGCAGTAGTAAATTATTTGTTTGTAGTTGTTAGTACTTAAAATTAACTACTCTAGCTAGTAATATATTTGCTAGCACAGGAATTAATATACTAATTACGTTCTTTATTAAGCTTAGTTAACTTTACTATATAAACAACATTATAAGAGAACTCTTGCTGTTCAGAGTCACTATCTGTGCTATTTTTGGCTTTCGCCTAATTAATATAGCATTTAGAGGCTAGCTACTTTGACTTAGTAGTATTTCTCTTTTTGTTAGTACTTCTTTTAGTTTGTTTAGCTAATTTGTAGTCCCTTATAAAGTAGCTAAGTTTATTATAGTTATAGTATTAGATCTTAGCTAGGTTCTTATATTGCCTGCTCTTGAATCTTACGCTTATAGCTACTTTAGATAACAGGCCTGTCTTAAGGTCTACATTAATTTATACTTCTTTAGAAGCGAGTATCTATTAAACGTTAGCTAGCTTTATATTCTTCTGATTAAGAATATGCTCTTTCTTGCTATCAAATTAGGTAAGAAGGCCTTTAAAAAGTTAAATAATCTAAATATCCTTCTAAATGTCCCTTATAAGGTTGATAGCTATACGAATCCGCTTGACAATAGCTGATAGCTTGTTAATACGAGCATTAATAGACTTCTTAAGGCCAAAGGGTTTGTAATTAGCCGGATAAGAGAAGAGCTCTTGTAAGGACGTGTAGATAACGCCCTGTCCGGCTTGTAAGCATACAGATTTGAGATGATTCCAGATAAGCCGTGAGTCATTAATAGCCTTAATGCCCTAAAACAGCTTATTGCTTACGTCCCTCTTTAGGATATAGGCTGCTCTTGCGGCTCTGTGATTATCTGGGTCGTTCAGTAGACTAGGGGCGATGTATTTCTATAGCTCTTTCTTTATTAGACGTAAATAGGCCAAATTGGACTAACGAGGCCAGTTTTTAAAGCCCTTAAGCTTCTCTCGCTTCTCATGGTTATTATTATCAATAGAGCTTATCTTACAGAGACTGTAAAGGACTTCAGAGAGCTTTAAGGCTATAGAGGAGTCTAATTAACTTAAGGTCCTAAAATTACTAGGCGGATTTAGGACCTTTTGGAATAAGGGATTACAGAATACTGCTAATTAGGATCTCCTTTAATTGCTTAATGCTCTGTTTATTGCCAGCTGCTTTTGTGCCTTCTAGTGTCATGAACCCGATAGCATTACCACCGTGCAGCTGAAATTGTGCGTCTCCAACCAATGAGGCAATCCAGAGCTCTTGAGAGTCAACGTCTGCACCAACAAAGGAGTAACCAGGCGGGGCTTTGACCATCGCCTTCAATTCCGAACCAACCCTATTTTCCTTTGCATTAGATGCCGTAAGCCAGGTATTCTCAACGGCCCGACGCGTTATGGTTCCCATGGGAATGATCTGGGGTAGAATATAACCTTGCTGGGATTTTCCTGCCAACGCCGGGTCTCGGTCGGCATCTCTGACCACAATCTGAGAAGTAATTCTATCCCGTGCCGAGATCCAGTATGAACACGATGCATTCATCTCCAACGCTTCTTTGGCTAAAGCAAATTGGGAAGATAGAGTTCCGGCCTCGAAATACTGAAGATATCCTTTTGCTAAAGGAGAAGCACAACGAGCTGCAGGGCCGTCCTTGTGATTAAAGCCTAAAATGTTATAGTTTTATTCTTAATTTTTTAAAGACTTAAAGATAATAATTATTAAATAATATATAAATATTAAGAAGTAGCTCTTTTTATTTAATATTTAAAATAATAATATAAGAAGGCTTTAGAGTCTATAATCTAGAATTATATTAGCAAATTTTATAAATATAAAATTAAGAAACAAAGCATATATATAACTTATATTTATTGAATTACTGCTAAGCCGCTAGCTTAGTAGTTGTTATATAACCTAAGGCTATGCCGGAATAGGCATAACGCTATCAGCTATTAGAGTAAGATTGTACTTAAACTTTAGACAAGAGTTGGATACGACTTCTAGATGAGTTACTAAATTAATTAGTTAAGAAAGTGCAGATATCTATAGATAATAGAAGTAGTTTAGTATTATATTTAATAGGTTATGAGCTTAGAGAGCACTCTTTAAATGCTAATAGATAAACAGAGTATCAAGTAATTAAAGGAGATCCTAATTAGCAGCATTCTGTAACCCCTTATTCTGAAAGGTCCTAAATTTGCCTAGTAGTTTTAGGACCTTAAGTTAATTAGACTTCTTTATAGCCTTGAAGCTCTTTAAAGTCCTCTATAGTCTCTATAAGATAAGCTCTACTAACAACAATAATTACAAGAAGTGAGAGAAGCTTAAGGGCTTCGAAAACTAGCCTTGTTAGTCCAATTTAGCCTATTTACGTCTGATAGAGAAAGAGCTATAGAAATATATCGCCCTTAGTCTACTGAACGACCCAGATAATTACAGAGCTGCGAGAGCAGCCTATATCCTAAAGAGGGACGTAAGCGATAAGCTGTTTCAGGGCATTAAGGCTATTAATGACCTATGGCTTATCTGGAATTATCTTAAATCTGTATGCTTACAAGCCGGACAGGGCGTTATTTACGTGTCCTTACAAGAGCTCTTCTCTTATCTGGCTAATTATAAACTCTTTAGCCTTAAGAAGTCTATTAATGCTCGCATTAGCGAGCTATTAGCTATTATTAAGCAGATTCATATAGCTATCAACCCTATAAGAGACATTTAAGAGAATATTCAGATTATTTAACTCCTTAAAGGCCTTCTTACCTAATTTAATAATAAGAAGGAGCATATCCTTAATTAGAAGAATATAAAGCTAGCTAACATTTAATAGATACTCGCTTTTAAAGAAGTATAAATTAATACAGACCTTAAGACAGGCCTACTATCTAAAGTAGCTATAAGTGTAAGATTCAAGAGCAGGCAACATAAGAACCTGGCTAAGATTTAATACTATAACTGTAATAAACTTAACCACTTTATAAGAGACTACAAACTAGCTAAACAGACTAAAAGAAGCACTAATAAGAGGAGAAATACTACTAAGTCAAAGCGGCTAGCCTCTAAACGCTATATTAATTAGGCGAATGCCAAAAATAGCATAGATAATGACTTTGAACAGTAAGAGTTCCCTTATAGTATTGTCTATATAGTAAAGTTAACTAAGCTTAATAAAGAACGTAATTAGTATATTAATTCTTATACTAGTAAACATATTACTAGCCAGAGCAGTTAGTTCTAAGCACTAATAATTATAAATAAATAATTTATTATTGCTAATACTAGCACTATTATAGCTAAACAAGTTAGTATTATTAGAATTAAGATAGAAGACAGCTATGTAAACATTAATAATATAGTATATGCGCTAGCTTATATAAGCAACCTTTTATCTCTTAACTAATTAAAGTTAAATAAAGTAAAATATATAAATATAGATAACTATATAGCACTTGTTATTAATAAAGAAATTATCGCCTGCGTAACTCTTAAGGATAATCTTTTCGTACTTAATAACACTTATGCTGCTATACTAATAATTGTACAAGGCAGACTAATATTTAAAACAGCTGAGAATCTATAATAGCAACTATAGCATTATTGACTTAGTTACGCAAGCTATATTCAAGTTGCCTAAGCCAGCAGAATGTCTACTAGTATAGATCTAGCTACTTCAGATACAGATCAGGTTATCTTTAAGCTAGATCTAGCTATTTCTAGAATAGAGCTAACTGAATAATAAGAGAATAATTAAATCTGTAAGCCTTACGTTAAGAGCAAGCAGACGTGGATGATTTATTATAAAGAAGGACAAAAGACTATAAGGAAACTCGAATTGGTATACTCTGACTTATAAGGACCTTATTATTCTGCCTCCTTTTGCAGCAAGCATTATGCTATAGTGCTAGAGGACAACTTTATAAAAAAGAATTAAATAGGCTTCCTGATGCAGAAGTCAGATGTGTATAAATACTTTAAGAACTAGCATGCTATAATAGTAGCTAAATTAGGGTATCCTTTAATAGTGCTCTAAGTTAATGAAAGGGGAGAATTTATAAGTATTATTCTTAAGAACTATTATAAGATAAAGGGCATATTTATCAGCTCTTTTGCGCCTTATACCCCTAAGCATAATAATAGCATAAAGCAAGCATAAAGAACTATTTATATAATAAAGGATTTAATACTAATTAATAATAGCCTATTAAATTACTTTTAGACTAAGGCTATAAATACTACTAATTATATCTGAAATTAACTGCTAGCAAGAGAAATTAAGACAACTCTTAAACAGGCTTAGACTAGCTAGATACCTTATCTTAGTTATTTATAAATATTTAGTAGCACTATTTATGCTTATATCTATAAAGAGGAGAAGGAGGAGTCTGAAGTCAAGAGGACTTAGCCTAACAGGGTAATAGGGTATATACTAACTATAAAGCAAATCTATATATAGAGTCTTATATAATAAAATGCTTATATTATCTTAGCATACTCTGTTAATAAAAAACGCAAAGGAGCTAATCTCTTAATATAGTACCCTCTGCCTCCCTTTATAGATACTTTGTAAAGAACGTATATAGAGAGGGCATAACTAGATGCTCCTAAAAAGAGAGATAGGCTTTAAAAACAAACTAATAATGTTATAGATCTACTTAATTCTATATCCTCTTTAAGAAAAGGGTTAATTAAATAAGACTAAAATATGTTTAAGAGAATTAAACTAAGTAAGTTAAGTATATAGCTAGTAAGAGAATTATCTGCTATAAAGCGGTATAAGATAAGTAAGCGACAATTATAACAGCTCCTTAATTAGGCAAATAAGTTAGGCATAAAGATTATAAAAGATCTTACTATAAGTTAGAGGACTCTTATAAAGGTTATAAAAGATTCTGTTATATTAAGACAGTTTGCTCTTATAATAGACATAATAAGAGGCACTTGTAAAGCCTAAGACGTTAAGGCTACTAGTATTATAAAAGTTACCTTAGTATTAAAAGAAGTATGTTCAGGTAAAAGAAGTCTTAGTATACTTATAAGTAGAGAGAGAGTATAGCTAGGCTATAATAAAGTAATATAGTTAGGTAAGCATCCTAATATACTTGCAAGAGCTATAAAGGCAGAGCAGCCTAGTCACTCTAAAGACTTAGATAAGATAGCTAAAAAGATTATTAATATAATAAACGTTAGTAAGTACCCTAGTATAAGAGAGAGTTTACTATTAGTATACAGAAATAAGGGCTACTTAGGGCTAGATAAGCTAAAGACTTATATATAAGCGGTGATAGACCCTATGTACAGTAGGCAATAAAGAGATGCAATTAATAAAGAACTGCAGAACCTGAGCACCTACTAAGCCTAGAGAATTAAGAGGCTTTTAAAGGGCTAGAAGTTAGTAGAGTATAAATAAGTGTTTAAGATTAAGAGAGATAAGAATAGCTAGCTAGCAAGATATAAGGCACGGCTTATAGCACAAGGCTTCTCACAGATTTATAGAATTAACTATAAGAAGACGTTTGCTCTTACCGTCAGAAGAGAGTCCCTCAGGATGTTTCTCGCTATCATCGTAGCAAAAGATATGGAACTACACTAGATGGATATAGTTGCTGCCTATCTGGCTAGCGAGTTAGAAGAAGAAGACGAGCAGATATTTATACAGATCCCTGAAGGAGTATTACTTAGAGAAGGGCTAAATAAAGACTAATAGGCGTGCAGAATTATTAAGAGCCTATATAGACTTAAGCAATCTGTAAGGAAGTAGAGAGAGAAGCTTATAGGCGTCTTAAGAGCTAATAGATATAGCACGCTAAATAGAGATCCAAGTATATTGATATCTAGTAATAAAAGAATGATTATTAGTATGTACGTAGATAATCTGCTGCTAGCGACAGAGGATCTAGAAGCTATCCGCTAAATCAAAGCCCTTCTTTAGCAGAACTTTAATACAAAGGACTTAAGAAAAGCAAGGATGATTATTAAGATAAAGATCAGAAGAAATAGAGTTTGCTAATAGCTATAGATTAATCAGACTATTTATCTAAAAGAGATTCTTATTATAAAGAACATGACAGACTATAATATTATGGCTATACTAATAAAGCCTAGCACGTTTATAGCCTTAGATAAAGAAGAAGATATAAAAGAGACTAATATTCAGGCGTATTAGATGCTAATTAGAAAGTTGCTATATCTAGCATGTAATATAAGGCCAGATATTAGTTTCTATATTAGTTGTTTAAGCTAGTAATACATAGATTTATATATAAGACACCTTAAGACTACAAGAAAAGTCTTATAATACCTTAAAGGGACAGCAGAGATAGGCCTTAAGTTTAAAGTCAATTATGTTATACAGAATACTTCTTAGAAGGAGCTATAGCTATATAGATACGTAGATACTAGCTTTATAAGAGATCTAAATAATAGAAAGTTAATAACAGGTTATTTATTTTTATTAGATGACGTAGCTATCTTCTAGATATCTAAGAGGTAAAGAATAATGTTAATATCTAGCACAGAGGCTAAATACTTAGCTATAGGAGTAGCTATAAGATAAGCTATATAGATTTGACGCCTCCTAAACAAATTTAGAGCAGAGTAAGTAATAATAACGCTCTATAAAGATAATAAAGGCTACTTAAAACTAATACGAAACCCTGAGTAGTATAATTAAATAAAGTATATTAATATCTAGCATTACTATATATGCTAATTAGAAGAAGAAGGAGAAATTCAGACTTCCTAAGTATTAACGAAGAATATGCTTACTAATAGACTTACTAAGGCACTCTTTAGGGACACCTTTATATGATTCCGCACTAAGATAGGCCTTATTCGAATCAAAGAATACTAATATAATACTGTTAGAGAGCGCTATTGGCGCACAAGGATTCCTATGCCATAGTGCAGAGAACCTGGTCATGTAAATTTGGCTATATAGTATAGCTAAATCCTAGATTTGTAACCACGTAACCACGCAAGCTATTCAGACGCTGTTTTCAAGGCTGTAGCATCTACAGGCCTTGATAAAGCGCCCTGAACAACCTTGGAGCATACAGCACCACAAGGAGGACCGCAGGCGGAAGCGCAGGCTAATGCCGCAGGCAAATAATCGGACAGATATAACCCTCTCTCTAAGCTGCTAACTTAGGACAATTAGGTGCAGTTTAAGCAGAGAAGGAGAGCTGCACGAGTCGACTACTTGCAACAGCGTGTACAGCTGTTTGTAGTAGGTGCGGCTTGAACAGCAGAGGGAGTGTTAAATTGCTGCTAAGCCGCTAGCTCAGTAGTCGTCACATGACCTAGGGCTATGCCGGAACAGGCATAGCGCCATCAGCCACCAGAGTAAGATTACACTTGAACTTCAGACAGGAGTCGGATACGACTTCTGGACGAGTTACCAAATCAACCAGTTAAGAGAGTACAGACATCCATAGATAGCAGAAGCAGTTTAGCGTTATATTCAACAATATTAAATTAAAGAATCTAGTTTAAAAAGTTAGAAAATATAATATAACTCTAGGCACTATAATAACGCTTAGGCACATCTTTAATCGTCTAGTATCTATGCTGTCAAGAGAGCTTATAGCCTTAGGTCGCATTCTGCAGGCCTAAGAGGTTAAAATTAAAGAAGGACTTACACAGCTAGAGGAGATAAAGAAGGCACTCAATTCTGTACTAAGTAGAAGACAATAGAAAGCCTACTACTCTAGGGCTAACAAGCGTCTCTCTCTGAAATCTAGTAGCTAATCTCCTTACTAATAGGTCTCTAAGAGCCCTGAGTATAGCCGCCACTATTATTATCGCTTATTAAATTATTTATTATCTTTTTCTTTATTAGCTAATAGCAGAAAGGAGCTTATTTATTATTAATAAAATAAGATTAAATATGCCTCTTTAGATTACTCTAACTAAGAGCTTATTCTTTATTTCTTTAAGAAATATAAAAAGAAGTCTATATTAAGATCTATATTAAATAGATCTTAGTCTTACTAAAATTAATCCTTATAATAATCTCTCTTATTAAAAAGCAGTTATAAAGCATCTAAGTTTATTATTATAACACGTGAACACGCTAAGCACAGACAGGCACTACAGAGCTGCCTAGCACTCTACAAAGAAACTATAACAGACCTGGACAGGACTAGACCCTGAACTGCACACACGGTCAAACCTAGACAACGTAATGATCAGAGATGATCAGGATGAGCACTCATGAGCAATGGTCAGAGGTGATCAGGGTGAGCACTCATGAGCAATGATCAGAGGTGATCAGGATGATCAACTCTGAGCATGAATCTTCTAGTCTATATAAGCACGCTTATTTCCTAGATAGTTTCATAGTCTTTGTAGTCAACTTATGTTATTAACTTATACCTAAGTTTAAGATATACTTGTATCTGTTACTACACCCCCTGTTCTACCTAACCAACCCTTTAGACCCAGCTTCTAGTTAAGACTTGTCTTAGCTAGTTGAGCCCTGATATCTATACGCTTTTCAAAATTAATGCAGGCTTACTTAAATAATAATAAGGCTAAGGATAATAATGTGCCTTAATCTATTAAATAAGCAGCTTCTAATAAAAGTAATAACGACTATTAGGCCTGTATTACTATTAAGATAATAGGCCCTTTAATTAATTTTTATAAAAATTTTATATTAGTATCCTTTCTTTATAAAAATAAGATCTCTTTAATAGCATTATAATCTAAATCTAATTCTTTTTAACTAGATTTATAATAATAGTATAACCGCTTATATAATTAACTAGATTAATATGTTTAAATTAGAACCTATCTCTTATAATTCTGATTAACCCCTATTAGTGGCCTCCTTCCTTGCTAAGTTTAGTGTTAAGAGGTACCTATGTTTAATAGTAAGGTTATTTCTATAGCCTTGGCATTAGGAACGTCAAAATTATAAAAGAGTGCTGTAGCCTTAGCGTTAAGAACACCAAAAGTGAATTATAAGAGTAAAACTTAAATTAGCTGCATCAGGCCGATTATTCAGGCTAGAGATCTATAAATAGTATCGTTCGAAAACCTTTAAAAATCTCTATATAAAGATATAAAAAGATAAAAAGTAATAGTTTAAGAAAGTAACTTAAAGAATAATTATATTAGTACTAAAGATATAAAACTATAAATAATATACTTAATATAATGCAGAATATAATTTTAGAAAAAGTTTATTAGAGATTAATAGCTAAAGTAGTTAGCAAATTATAAAAGAAATAGATTTTAGTACTTCTTTTATTTATTATTTCTATTAGTAATTTCTTTTATAATTAATTTTATCTTATAATAAAGAATTCTAAAAATAATTTTAGAAGATATTTCTTGATTTTCTCTTCTAGAATTCTATTTATGCGCCTAACTCTAGCAGTTTCCTTCTTTTCAAACGTATTTTTCACAGTCTTCGCAAAACTAAATAGTCTGTTTCCCTCTTTTTCTCCCTTTTTTTAGCCTCTCTATCTCTATATTCTGATTCGAATTAAATCGAAAATCAGAAACAGAGAAGTCCCCTAGCCCTAAATCCTGTTTTTTTGAGGGTTTTCTTTCTTTTTTGGTATAAAATATATAATACCCTTTTTCAGATGTCTTTAAATGAGTATGATGCTTATATAAAGACTCTGATACTTTTAGTGTATCTATTTGCTAATTAATAGAATTAAAAACTCTATTATCTGCTTTTAAAGTAGGTTTTCAGCCGGCTTAATAAGGTTGAAATTAATATTTTAGATAGGGTTTTTCTGTAATCTTTTGAGCGAAATCCTCTGAATCTATACAGAATAGAAGATTAATAAGATCTTCTATATAGTTTTGATGCTGATTTGTGTCTTGATTGCCAGTTTGAGTCGTTTTAGAGCTATTAATAGCTAAATGTAACTTATAACTATTTGTAATAGCTAAATTAAGACACCAAAAAACTCCTAAAAGGAATTCCTTAAGATTTCAACGAAAATAAGTGGTAAAGGCGGCTCGGAGCTAATTTGATTAATCTACTCCCCCTATATAATGATTATAATAATTAATAAATAAAGGGATAAAAAAAATTTTAGTTAGTTAGTCTTTAAAGAGTTTTCAAGTAATTATTAAATTTAAGGCTGATTTTCAGGGTCTTTTTCGCTTACGTTTAATCAATTTAGGTAAGGAAAAACCGATAGTCATTTCTGTTTAAAAATTAATTTTTTAGCTAAAGAATTAGGTAAGATATTAAATAAAGAAGAAATAGAAAAGAGAAACTTACTTATAACTGTATTTGAATCTTGTTATAACTAATAAGCTATCTCATGAATAATAGTAGCTTCTAGATGGCCCTATTCTAATGCTCTATTTGCAATTTTAAGCATTAAAAGGCGAGGGGGATAGCCAGCAGCTAATTTTCGAACAGTTCTAGTAACAGTAATTCCACACTCTTTTAGTACTTGAACAGATTTCTATAAAGTGAATAAAGTATCCAAAAATAAATGAAAATTCAACTATTTTTGCTTAATAAATAGAGCCAAACATGAAATTAAATAAACAACAACTAATTGTGTAGGATTCAAAAATGTAGATTTTGTAGAATTTAGAATAGAAATAGAAATATATTTTTTAGCAGCTAAAAACCTCTTATTTAATCCTGGCCTTATGCATTCCTAGTTGAAGATATAACCGGAATTAGCTAGAGCAAAGATTTTGAACTCTGTAGGTATAGGCTTGCCAGGAATAATAACTTTCTGTGAAGTTCGACCTTTAAATTTAATTATAACTTCATTAACAGTAATATTTGTGCTTAAAAGCTAATAAAAAGCAGATTTTTAATGAAGAATAAATATAATAGAGTCTAATTTATCCCACTAATTAGCCCCTATAAAAGAGGGATTAAGGCCCCTATCTTTAAAATGCAAAAATGACATAATTTATACAAAACGATTTTTAGAAATAAGAGAAAAAGCAAAAATTCTATGCGGACTCTATAGATATTGACGAATAGGCTATTTATGAAGTGCTAAAAGCAATAAACAGCCAAAAAAGTGATATAGCTCAAGAATAGAAAGAGATTTCTAAGGATTTTTTGCAGAATTATAACGAAATGCATAGGAATTTGTCGCTTTAACAATAAGAGACATAGCTTCCCAGCTAAAGAATAGCTGAAATAAGGCTAGAGGGTGCCAATATTGATCGTTAGGAAGATTTCAAGGTTCAGAAGAATATTCAATGATCAGAATTAGTTGAAAATCGGGTAATAGCTTCCTCTGGAGGTATTAGAAGCTTATCTAGCTGAGTATTGACGGTAGAGTCATCAGAGATAGATGAAGCTAATAGAAATTAGTATAAATAATAAAATAAATAAGAAAAACAACTAAAAACAGCTAAAAATAAATAAAAAGAGTTATTTTTGCTTACTTGTATAATTATTTGGCTGTTTTTTTGACCATTTCTTTGGAATAGGCTTTGCTTTTGGCCCTCTATTTGTAGGATTTAGATGTAGAGACTCTAAAAGATAGAGAGGGCCACGTTTTTAATGAATTTCAGAGCGAAATGGGATCTCAACAGTAATATGAGGCTGAATAGGTCCTGTTTAGGGGGCGGAGTTAACCGGAGAGGATCCTTCATAGCTATCAGAGCTATAGCTATCTAGGAAAGAAATTTCGTCTTGATCTGTTAAGAATTAGGCGTTTTGAGAGGCTTTTCGTATACGTTTTGACCGCAAAATACGTGAATTTGAGGGGTTTTTAATAGAATTCGACTGGTTTTCGGCGCTTTCAACAGATAGCTTGCTAATAGTGCGCTTATGCAAGGCAATTGAGGCGCTAGCACTTGATTCTGGCGCTGATTGAGCTGAAATTTGTGGAGAAATCGCTATTTTGAGTGATTTTGAAGAGTTTTGGATGGGTTTTGAAGATTTCTGAGTAGAAAGAGCGAATTTGAGGTGATAGAGTTGATTGAATAGATAGGGCCAAGGGCTAGTATCAATTTGAACCAATTTCGAGTTGATTTGGTGAAGAAATAAAAGAGTAAAGATGATATAAAGTAATAGAATTAATTAGTATGAAATGCCAAGTTTTGATAGAAATAAGAAATAGAAAAGCTCTAAGCTCTTAAATCTTTAATAACTCACTAACTATCTTAGCTATAACTTTTAAAAAAGCTTTTTAAAAATTCTATAAATAGATTAATATAATATATTGTTTATAAAGTTATATCTTTTAACTATAATAATAAAGTTAATATCAAAGTTATTTAATAAAACTATTACTTTTTTATTATCTTTTAAATTCCTCTCTTAATAACAGCCTTATTAATTTAAAAACTACATATTTTAATAAACCCTTCCTAGGGCTATTAAATAATATTATTTATAGATCTCTAGCCCTAATAATTAGCCTAATATAGCTAATTTAAGTTTTACTTTTATAATTCACTTTTAGTGTTCTTAATGCTAAGGCTACAGCTAGGTCTTAATGAATTTTGATGTTCTTAACGCTAAGGCTACAGCACTCTTCTATAATTTTAACGTTCCTAATGCTAAGGCTGCAGAAATAACCTCACTGCTAAACACAGGTATCTCTTAACGCTAAACTTAACAAGGAAGGAGGCTACTAACAGGGGTTAATTAGGATTATAAGAGATAGTTAACAAATTAGGTAAGCGTAAGATCAAGGTAAGTAGTAAGACTCTCTTTATTTAAGGAAGAGATACTATTAATATTAAGCTACTATATAGTAATCTAAGACTATATAATACTTTATTTATTCCTTATTTAGACGTAAATCTACTCTTTACTTCTTATATTATTTCTAAAAGTTTTTATATTATATATAACTATAGACTTTATATAGTCTATAGAACTTTAGATAATAAAAGCATATTTTAAGCAGAAAGACTTAATAATAAATATTTATAGACTATTATTTAGGTAGCTAGTAACCTTACTAAGTTAACTAGATAAGCTTATTTTATAAAGAAATGTAAGAAAGTAAGAGCTAACGCTAAGAACTAATTAAAGGCTTATTTTAATATAAGTTATTTATATTAATTAGGAACAAGAAAGGCAAAGGTTTTTAGAGAATATAATAAATAGCCCTATTATTTAGGATATATTAATAAAAGAAAACCTTAATATCTTTATAAAGTATTAAATTTATCTAACGCTATTCTTATAAAATCCTTAATTAAGTACAAATATAATGCTTATAATATAACAAAAGCTAAAAAAAATCAGAATTATAAGCTTATAAAGTAAATGAAAGTATTCTTAGACCTAATCTTTATAGATATTTATAGCAAATTCCTAATAATAAAATATTAAGATAGTAGTAATAGTAGTAAATTCTATTAACCTAATCCAGACTAAAAAGCTTATGTAGGTCTGCTTATTAACCTTTTTTTCACTACTTATATAGTCTTCCCTTCTTCATTTCTCTCCTTCCCCCTCCTTCCTCCTCTGTTCTGTCCTCTTCCTCTATTCTGTCCTCTTCCTCTTCCTGATTTCCGCTTAACCCTTGTAGACGTTGTTCTACGTCTTAGTCAACGGCCCTTCTGAACTAGTCCAGGATCTTCGTACGCTGGATCATCCTGATGGCTGCCTTTGACCCCTTCTTAGAGGTCAGGATTTCCTTGATGTCGGTTGTACAGAGGGGGTGTATAAGCTCTTCTCTCTCTGTAAACCACTTAGGGCAGTTCAGTAAAACGTGTTCTACTGTTATGCTTTCTTCTCTTAAGTAGTCACAGTTTAGACTCAAGATATCAGAAACTTTTATTTTGTATAAGAAGGCGTTAAAGCCTATTTTGTCTGTGTAAAGTTGTATTAGTAAAGCGCTTTCATGTTTCTTAAGACTTATATATGTTTTTATTGTGCGTTCTGTTAGGTATAATTACTAATTTCTTAAATAGGTATCTTTTTTGCTAGATTTCTAGCAGTCTTTTTATCTCTTATTATAATACAAAGTAAGTTTTTTATATAACTTTAAGAATCTTTTATTATAGCGTTATTCCTAATTCTTTTCCTATAAAGGTAAGGTCTTCTTTATCTGTTAAGCCTTTTAGGGTTTAAATATAAATTAGTTTACTTAAGTGTTTATATAATCTGCTAGAGAGTTTTAAGAGATTACTATTCTCCTCCTTTTATCTATTATTTACTTATAGATTTGTTTATATATTTCCTTAATATTAGTTGCCGCTTTTATTATACAGATTCTAGTAATTACCCTAATTATTAGTCTCTTAGTATAAAGATTTAGTAGTAAGGTAAAGGTCTCTATTTCTAAAGCCTTTATTAAGGTGGTCTTATATACTCCTGTAATTATATAAAGGTACTTTCCTTAGATCTTAGAGAGTAAATATAGCTTACGTCTTAGTAGATAAAGATATACTTAGTAATACTTTTCTTCTAAACTAAATAAATAATAATAATCCTGATTTATTAAGAGTAAGAAAAGGATTAAAAAGCGTGCTAGCCTTACTTACTAAAAAGAATATAGATCTAGTAATATTAAATAAAGAATTCAGCTTAAGTAAAAATATAAAGAATATTTAGAAAGATTTAAAGCTATCTAATAGCTTAGACAAAAATATCTAAAAGGATTTAAAACTATCTAGTAATTTAGAAACTATTAATAAATTTTTATTATCTAATATCTCCTAAGCTCCTAAAACATATCTATAACTAGGTTTATACTTTAATACTAAGGTAGCAAGAGAATCAGACTTAATAAGAGCTAATAACACTCTTCAAGACAAATTACCTAATATAGTAAGTGAATTTGGCTATATATATATAGCTAAATTATTGCCTAAAGTAGAAACCTCCTTAAGAATTGTTGTTAAGATTTCTCTTGCTAGACTAAGGATCTTGTAAGTCAAGGAATTTTCTCTTACTATTACTCCTGCCTTAAAGGCATTTAAATGTTATACTAAAGATAATATTAGTCCTAAAGATAATAAGAAAGTCTAGTTATCTTTAGAAGAAGCTAAAGCTAGTACAAAGAATATTATTCTTAAGATTAATATAATTATAGCAGAAATAATCTTCTAAGTAAAAGCAACTGAAGCTAATTAGCTTTATAAAGTTAAGAATTAAGTCCTTATTTCTATAAGCTATAACGCTACTATTAATAATCCTATCTATAGACGAAAGTAGTAAGAAGCTATTTAAAAGAAACTTAATAGGTTAATTAGTAATAGTACTTAGCAAGAGGAGAAGCTACCTAAGAGAAAAAAAAAAAAAAAAAAATTAAAAAAAAATACTCTAAAGTATAATATTAATAATAATATTAAATATTACCCTTAGTAAGCTTATACTAAGCAGCTATTTATTGTTTAGACAGCTGGGACATGGATTCTTACCTTCTTGTGGTATCCGGTG
>NW_006916338.1:6115-8784 GCF_000464535.1 Endocarpon pusillum Z07020 | reverse complement strand
AGTAGTAACAGAAGAGGCAGAGAGTAAGTCTCTGCTCTAAGGACCGGGATAGGCGTAACCTTATAGGCCTTAGCTATTACATATAAGCACTTGTTTTAGATAGGCAAGAGTTTAGCAGTATTTGATTTTGTGCCTTATAACTTGTTAGGAAGATACTAAATAGTTAATACGTAAGTCATTACTAATTTAATAATAGCGTTATAAATACGTCTTATATATAAGAGAAAAGCGCCTTATATAGAAGTTAATAGAGCTGTAAGTATAAGCGTCTATTAAGTTATCTTTTAAAGCATCTTTTTAATATAAAGGCCTTATTTTAGTTGAGTATTAATCTAAAGTCCTAGCACTCTAATATTTGTTTTCGTTACTATTAGGGTGCTAGCCACGTTAATTATTTCTTTTATATTAAACTTTCTTAGGTTTCTTATAAGGTGAATTAGCTTATATTTTTGTGGCACAAAGACAACACTATAATAGCGGGCCTAGTATGAGTACTTATTATATAACTATTCTAGGCATCTATAGTTCTCTTTTATGCTTTAGCTAAACGCAAGTATATTAATATTATTAATAAAGCTAAAAGCGCTTGCCTTAGTCCCTTAATAATTAATAATATCTAATAGATTTGTGTTATAAAAGAGATACAGAATAAGTGAGATCAGGGAGCCCTGAGGGATCCTTGTACAGACCTTGAATCTCTTAGACGTCTTATTACTTATAAAGAGCGTAGAAGCCTTGTTTAATAGGAAGCTTATTACTTATTTAGTAATTACAGGAGGGATCTTATACTTTCTTAGATTATAAATTAACTATTAATGTGATACTATATTAAAGGCGCCTGCCACATCTATGCTTAGCAGAGAAGCCACTTTGTCTCTCTCTTGGTTCTAGACTATATATATCTGTTTAGTAAGGAGCTCTAGCGTTGCCTTAATTAAGCGGTTGCCTTTTGTTCTTATCTACGTTTTTAGGAGAGCATTATATCGCTTAACTAAGAAGGTGATTCGTTGTGCTATAATAGACTCTAGCGTCTTGCTTATTATGTTAAGCAAGGCTATTAGTCTATAGGCCTTAGGAGATAAGTAGTCTAGTTTATTAGGTTTTCTTAGAGCTAGCGTATAGGCCTTTTGAAAAGCTGACAACTTTATTATATTATCTAACTAATATAATGTAAAGTTTATATTCTCTTACAAGGTCTTTATCACGCTTTCCTATATATTCTAGACTCACTTTATCTTTATAATAAAGACTCTTGTCTTTAAAGTATACTTTAGAGTTTAGGTGACCTAAGTCCTAGTCTACGCTCTAGTTATAGTTTACTCTATAAATATATAGCACTAGCTATCAGCTAGAATAATATCGCTTTGATTTGTACATAAAATGCGTAGTCCTTGCAGGCTCTTAGTACGAGTAAGATAGCTATTCTAGACTCTTTATATACTAACATGCGCTTCTGTCCTCTAAGGCTGTACAGACAGTCTTCTTAGTGGCTGCTATTGTATATCATGCCTTACGTCTGATCTAGGGACTATTCGCTTCACATTATCTGTAAAAGTCTCCTTTGTACAGACTAATTATGTCTTATAGGTGATTCGCATTATATATGCAAGCCAACCATATATGTATCCTTACCCACTAACCAAACTTGTGTCCTCTACAACTTAACAGATGCTGTTGTGCCGCTTCACTATCCCTTGTATAATAGCTTTTCCGTATCTCTAAAGGAGGTGTCTGTAGCTACGCACTTAATAAGGTTCCTTTAGCCTTAACAAGGCTCTTCATACAGGCGCTCTATATTATAATTCGTTTCAAGTTTCTCCTATTTATAGACTGCCCGTGTTTCTATAGAGCGGAGTACTCTAAAGTATGCCTGTGTCTTATAGTCGCCTGTGGCTACGCCTTAACAAGGGTCCGGAGGTATTAATAAGGTCTTTTTTGTACAAGAGGCTCTAAATCTTAATAAGGTTCTGCTAAATATTAGTAATTTATCTATATTAAAGGATTTCCTTCTCCTTATTATATAGCGCTGTTTACTTGTATATACTATACAGACCTAGAAGAGGACAAGTATAAGGGTGTCTTGTCTCTTAAATAGAATAATATTATATTTATAGCCTATAAGAGCTGCTTCAGGTCTAAGTACGAGTCAGACACGCGAGAGTCGAGTAGTTTTCAAAAGCTAGTATCCCCTGATTTGTGGTTACAGCTTAACATGTACTGGCACACGCGTTTTGCGTATAAGGTCACAGATTTCGCTTAGTTTCCTTACATAAGGCGACATTATAACGCGCAGCGCTCTTATACAAGTACTTACACTAGATACTATAAGAAGGTAGAAATCCATATCCTAGCTGCTTAAATAATAAGTAGCTGCTTAATACAAGCTTATCAAGGACTCTTTATAAAGCTTAAGATATAATAATTATTTAAAAGACTTATTTTTTAAAGCAAAAAGAACTTATTTAAGAGTTATAATCTAATATTATTAAGATTAATATTTTTAATAAATAAGAGTTAGTTACTCTAATATTTTTTTTACTTAGTCTAGATTTTAATAATAGTAATTTATAAGTATTTTAAGACTAAGGTTTATTTCTAATTCTTATATATTTTCTAAGTCTATATATCTTAATTATTTAATTAAATAACGCAGCACCGGCAGCAACAGC
>NW_006916338.1:0-5645 GCF_000464535.1 Endocarpon pusillum Z07020 | reverse complement strand
GTATAGAACAAGCCTAGGAGGCGTTCACTAGAGCCTGTAATAAGAAGGGTAACGTGATAGCTAAAGCTAAACGTACAGAGTTTAGACAACACATGCGAGAAGCAGGCGAATCACAAGAAAAGCTATAGCGGACTGCTAAGTAGGCGAGACAACGATCTCAGGGGATCTTTATACAAGCCTTGTTCCTTACTCTCTATAGGAACAGAGCAACCGCCTCAGAACCTAAGGCGAAAGCTGAATTACTTCGCGACTGCTACTTCCCCTTGTCTCCTTAAGTGGATCTTTCTGATATCTAGAGCTTTACTTATTCAGAACCTATAGACATTCCGCCTGAACTGACACAATCAGAGATTATATAAGCTGTCCTAAAATCTAAAAAGGATAATATCTTAAGGCCTGATAGCATTTCTAACCGGGTCATTTATATAATTGCTAATAAGTAACTAGAGCTACTTACTCGCCTATTTAGTATATGCTATTATCTAGGAGTCTACCCCTCAGTCTTCAAACGTGCTACTACAGTTATTATCCGCAAATCTAGGAAACCTGACTACTCTAACCTGAAAGCTTATCGCCTTATTGCCCTCCTTAACATACTAGGTAAGGCGTTAGAAGCGGTAATCACAGAACGCATCTAATTTGTAGCTAAAAAGTACTCTCTTCTCCTAGATACTTAAATAAGAGCAAGGCGAATAAGATCCACTAAAATAGCCCTCTAACTAATCACTAACAAAATCCATATTATATAAGGGGCTAAATGCTATAGAGTGACTTCATTACTTAGCCTTAACGTCTCTAGTGCTTTTGACCACGTTTCTTATAAAAGACTTATTCATAATCTTCGAAAGAGACGGATTCCCTTAAAGATTACTAACTAGGTTAAGGACTTCCTTCACTTTAGACAGATCATGGAAAGGCTATAGATAAAAGGAAACGACCCTACCAACGCCCTTAATATAGTTGCAGTTAAAAAGCTGCCAAGCAGCAACCTTGTACTTTAGGCTAAAGACGCCTTAGCCAAGATACGCCTACAATCAAACCTTAACTGGACTAATAGGATCTGCCTATCAGCTAAGGTCTATGTCTGACCCTTCACTGTACTTATTCATAGTGTTAGTACCGCTAAAAAAGAAGGACACAACCTTAACCTCTTAGCTAAGAATATTAAGGCTAAGAATAAGAAGCTCTATCCTAGCCTCTTAATCAAAAGAGCCTCCTAGCTTAAGAGGCTTAATCAATCCAAGGCTTTCTCCTTCTTAATCGTTAAGGTCGCATGCTCATCATATGCAAACCGCATGATTTCCGAAGGGGTCATCCTGTAATACGAGATTAAGACTGTAAAGCTATTTGATAAGAAAAGCTGTATTATCTAATGCTATAACTGTTAAAGATACAACAGCTATACTAACATCTTATGTAAGAATAAGGTAAAATACAGACACTACAGACTAGGCTATAGAACGCAAGATTGTACTCCTCCGTCTGACTCGCAGGCTATTTACAGGCGCTGCGCTGCATGCTCTAGCGGGAACCATAAAGCGTGGTCATTCGCCTGCCCGGCCTGGATTAAAGATGCAGAACGCGCTACTATTATAAGGAGCCAGAAACTGCTCTTTTACCCTTCTCCCCCTTTCTCCTCTCCCTCCTTTCCTCCCCTTACCTTCTCATCTATCTCTAGCTCTTAAACATTTAATTATAGCTGCCCTCTTGACTCAGGATTACCTACAGGATAAACCCTTGTAGAAGGAGGCAAAAAGAGAAAGATAGCCCGTCTTATAAGCCGCCCAGCTAAAGCGGCCACTATTAATATTGACTTCAGGGCGATTCACTCCTTTATCTCTTTAATTAAGACCTTGACTCCTTCTAGCCAACTACAGACCTTAGGCATTACACCTCTCAGTATATCACAGGCTATTAGCATAACATCTGCCTGCGAATTGTAAGCGTTCCCTGAGATGAACATGGAGGACCCTAATATCAAAGTTACTTGCTCTTAACCCTCCTAATAATATATACTTTCTGAGTCCTTTAATACAATATTAATAAATCTAGACTAAAAGTCCTTGCCCCTCTCCTCCAGGACCTAGGAATTAATGCGTATAATATAGTAGCAGTCTAGGAACTATAGCGTAACCTTATTAGTAGTGTTATCTACAACCTGGCTAATAGCAGGTTCTACCTAGTTGATCTAAGAGCTAAGGAATCAAGAGTATGCTACTATGTAAACAAGAGGATCTTAACAGATTTCTGGACAGAACTCTTCCACTTAGATGATCTGATTATAGTTACTTTGCGAATCGTAGGTGACTCGCGTATAATCAACATTTATAACTATTACAATCCCCCTCTTACTCACTACAGTAATACTAAGAACTGCGGCACGCTTGATATGCTCCCCTAGGCCCTCAGCATGCTAGGAGAGCATATCCTTTTAGGCGACTTTAATCTATACTACCTGTTCTAGTATAGTCCTTTTTATCCACATTAATATCTCCTCTCTAATACGCTACTGAGTTACATACGTAATGCAAGCGTCTCGCTTGCGCTCCCCTTTAGAACTATTATTAGAGATGTTTACTCAGGATAATCTGCCTAAAGAACTACTATTAATCTCATCTTTCTTATAGACTCCTTACTAAATTAACTAATAGGTTATAGAATTGTATTTAAACTAAAATAAGGGTCAGATCACCTCCTAGTCTTAACAGAATAAGAATAGCAAACTGCCCCTGAATTATATTTTATTCGTAAGCGAAGAGCATAAAAGGAGATAAACTAGAAAAAGTTCTTAGACTTGTTAGACAAAATAATAGCCCTTCTTTACTCTCTTTCTTTCTATAATAAAGAGAAGATTAATAAGTATACTAATGCGCTAACAAACTTAATAAAATAAGTAATTAACAAGTCTATTTTATAGCTGCGCCTTAGCTTATTCTCGAAATTATACTAGACTACAGAGTACTTAGAGGCTATTAAGCTCTCCTGAAGATTACGCTATCGCTATAATGTTGTCCGTATAGAACAAGCCTAGGAGGCGTTCACTAGAGCCTGTAATAAGAAGGGTAACGTGATAGCTAAAGCTAAACGTACAGAGTTTAGACAACACATGCGAGAAGCAGGCGAATCACAAGAAAAGCTATAGCGGACTGCTAAGTAGGCGAGACAACGATCTCAGGGGATCTTTATACAAGCCTTGTTCCTTACTCTCTATAGGAACAGAGCAACCGCCCCTCAGAACCTAAGGCGAAAGCTGAATTACTTCGCGACTGCTACTTCCCCTTGTCTCCTTAAGTGGATCTTTCTGATATCTAGAGCTTTACTTATTCAGAACCTATAGACATTCCGCCTGAACTGACACACAATCAGAGATTATATAAGCTGTCCTAAAATCTAAAAAGGATAATATCTTAAGGCCTGATAGCATTTCTAACCGGGTCATTTATATAATTGCTAATAAGTAACTAGAGCTACTTACTCGCCTATTTAGTATATGCTATTATCTAGGAGTCTACCCCTCAGTCTTCAAACGTGCTACTACAGTTATTATCCGCAAATCTAGGAAACCTGACTACTCTAACCTGAATAAAGGGATTAGGGGCAACAAAATAATAGACGACTATATTAACAAAGTAGCAAGGGCTATAAGCTTTTTTTAAGAGCTTACAACTTACTTCCTCTCTATAATTAAAAGGATTATAAAAAGAAGAGTCTAAAAGCGCTAGGACTAGTCCTAGAAAAACAGAGTACAAACCTGTAGAATCGCTAAGCTCTTCTCTTACGTTTCTCCTGCAAATTACAGGCTTTATGCTAACTGACTAAAAGCATATAGTGCCCTGCTAACCTAGCTTAGGACTAGAGTAATCAGATTTAATGCCTTCCTCTTTAAACGCTAAGTACCCTCTATACCTAGCCCTTGCTACAGGTACAAGTTAGGGACTATAATAGTATAGCACGTCCTCCTCTCCTGCCCTATATAGTCTCAGCTCCGGAGACGCGTCTTAAGCGATCACCTGTTCTTTAATATACAAAAGCTCCTTAATAGCTATAAAAGAGTGACCTAGACTATTCGCTTTATCCTTTAGACTAACCTGCTAGCCTAATTCTCCCTGATTATATGCGACTTGTAAGCAATGCGCTCTTAAGTCATCTGACTTTACTATTTTCTTTTATTAACTCCTTTCTATAGTTATATAGAGCCCTTAAAGCTTACTTTAAGTATATTGTTTCCTTAATTATTATTTACTTTATAGCCCTTTATATAGTTAGGCCTACATAAATTTACATAATAAATCTAAAATAGGTTAAAGAGGAAAAAAAAAAAATTTACATAGTAAATCTAAAATAGGTTAAAGAGGAAAAAAAAAAAAAAAAAAAAAAAAAAAAATAAATACATATATACAAATAATTGACTTTGTACGCGAATCCATCTAAGCATAAGAGGAAATCTATAAAGGCCCAGAAGAGGCAGTCCTATAGTATGATGTATAACTACTCCTTAACCCTATCCTCTACCTCTGCTCATACAGGCAATAAAACTAAGACGTGTTTACCTTTCAGGGAAATATGTCTAAAACATAAGAAGTACACGCTACAAACCTACTAGAGAAGCAAGATCAAGCTCAGGACCTAGTAGCACGACTAGAGCGTATAGAGCAAGCCCTAATAAGATTAGCCCTAGCCCTCTAATTAAAGGGAAAACCTTAGTTGTATACAGACGCTACCTGATAGCGGCCAACAAAGCCCTTTGCTAAGAAACCCTAATCAACTAATTAACTAGCCTTTAAGACTACAAAGGTGATTATATAACTTACTAATAGCTAAGAGAAGAACAGAGTTAACAAGTTATCTATAAAAGAAATAATAGAGATAATTAATAAGTAATATAATAATATAAAAGAAAAGGAATTTATTATTACTATAAAAAAGCTATTAAATAAGGAAATAGGCTTATATAGATAGCATAAAATCCTGTACAAGACTTTAGAAGGATATATCCTAGACAAAAGCACTAAGCTTTCTTACTTAAGTAAAGTCAAAAACATATAAAGTTTTACTTAAGTCTGTATAGATTAAGACAAACTAGAATAAATAAGAAATAGCCTAAGAAATAGAGTAAGAAAACACTAGATTATTCCTAATATTAAAGATTATATGCCTAAGATAACTAAAAAGAGAACTAATAAAGGGCAAGTTTAACTATATAATCTTAGAGCTTATATGTCTAAAGATAACTAATAATATTATTCAAAAAAGATTAATCTATAATATAAAGTTTAAGTTAGTTATATAATATAATAAATTCTTATAAATTTAATAATATTATAAATGTTAAGGCTTTAGATATGTCTTTACCTAATATCAGAAGAAATAAACCTATAATTACTATGTAGGAAATTATAAATTAAGAGCATATACTAAAAAGACTAATTAGAAAGCTATATAATATAGTCTTTGCTCAGAAGACTATAAGGCATAGTCATTAATATATTTAATTTAGGAAAATAAATAGTTAAAGATATAATATAAAATTATAAAAACAAGGCCTAAGGGTTTATATATATAATTATGAACAAAAAGCCCTTTTCTTCCCCTTCTTCTTAGATTCTTATTTTCTTATCTCAGACCTCTACTCCCTCCCCCTTTCT
>NW_006916337.1:0-115562 GCF_000464535.1 Endocarpon pusillum Z07020 | reverse complement strand
AGAATCCTGGCACTAGCGCAACGTCGAGGAGCTGAATCTGCGTAAGGCCGTTTAGCGACTTGATAGTAACCGTAACGCTGCCAAACGCCTCAATTGGGTACACAGACTTACCTGCTACCAATTGCTCTCCTTCTATAGCCGTACGCTCGAATTGGAAGCGTTTTGGATCGTTGCAAACGTGCGAGTTGGCGCCAGAATCAAGAATCCACGTATCTCGAAGCTTATAGCTATCCGCGTTAAGAGCGAACGAACTCAGCGCGGCTATTGACGGCTGCCGTCGCTCTGCGGCGTTTTTTGAGTCGTCCGAAGTTGCTTTCTGCTGCTTCTCAGCAGCTCTTTTTTGCTTCGATTCTACTATCTTTCTCAAATTAGCGTTTCTAGCCAGTTTTTCGTCGATTGACGTGCGAATTTGGTCATTAGGGCTCCAGCCCTTTGGCCTGATTTGCTCTATTAGGTAGGGGCACTAAGAGAAGTAGTGATTTTCTCCACAGAGGCAGTTGCTGCGTTTTTTCGCCTCAGGGCGCGCTTTTTCTGCTGAGTCAGCAGAATTTTCTGTAGCTTCTTCGCCCTGCAGAGTGGCAGCAAATCCTGTGTGAGTTTGATGCGCTTTAGGAGCTGCCTTATTAAGGCGCAAGTTGTTACGAAATCGCTCAACGGCTTTGTAGAGAGTTGGAATAGCTGCACCCCCCTCCTCTAGCTTGGTATCCACGTAGACTTGATACGCATTAGCGTACGCTGCGTCAACGCTTTTGATAGCCAAGATAAAGTCGTATAGGGCTTTGTTATCCTGTATCTCTGCCAGCTGCAGCTTTTCTGCTTCAGCGAATTTCGTCTCCTATAGCTGTAGCCAGCTGTCGATGGACTGCGATTTCGGTGCCGTTTTCAACGCATGGTATTCGCGTGCGAGTACTAGCCGTCGAGCCCTATCCGTAGGAGCCAGGCGCTTCTTTAGCGCTTGGAGAATCTCATACGGGGTATCCAGGCCGCGGATATAGGTCAGAAGGCTACGAGCAGTAGTATCTTGAATGTGATAGACAATATCTCGCACAGCGGCTTGATCTTTATCGTATCAAGCGAGATCTGTTCGGTATTCTGTTTGAAGAACCTTGTAATGGTCCTTCTCTCCGTCGTTCAATGCTGCGTAAGAGAGTGCTGTAGGATTAACATCCTGATAAGGGGGTTTCTCTGGCCTTGTAGGAGGCTTTGGCGCTATAGCAGCACTGATATCAATTAGGTGGAAGATTCCCTGAACTCGGGCAGTTCTGCGTACTATTTCGTACTAATCGTCCCAATCCTTGGGGCCCTCGAGAACAAGAACGGTCTTCTGCGTGGTCGTCATTACATATATAGCGAAATATATCGAATACGCGTGTTAATTAGTTCAATTGGAGTTAAAAATAGAGAAAAAGCGCTCTGAATTCGTTTAATTAGGTTGTTTTTTGCTAGTTTTTGTTGATTTACGCAAATGTTACGAAATCCGGGCTCATAACTAACGAACTGTACTGACTAATCAATGGATCAGTGTAGAAATAGCAAGTTGTTTTATCTAATTTAGTGCGAGGAGCGCGTATTTATACGTACAAAGTTGCTATATTAAGCGAAATAGCGTGAAACGCAGATACCAAAAATACATGCGTGGCTGATGCAAAACGTGTATTAAATCTGTAACAAAACACTGGTGACACATGTAGCAAAATAGTACAAACTGTATTTTTGAGTTTAACAAAACATTATGGCTTAAGCACTATCTCTTCCCTTAACTCTATGTCTATATATTTATATAGACGTTCCTCTGCACCTTTCTTCTTCAGTTAGGGACAATAACTTACCGAAATTAGCTAACAAAGTCAAACTACTCTTGAGCTCATAACACCTATATTAATGAGATAGTCAAGATTCGCTTGAGCTTATCTCGACCTTTGAGAGTTGAGCCAGGGCAGTATATTTGTCTGTGGGTCCCAGCGGTAAGTTTTTAGTCCTCTTTGCAGATCCATCCTTTTATCGTGACTTCATAGTCAGAACAGAAACAGGACTCTTTAGATCTACTTGTAGAACCTTGTAGAGGCCTTATACAAAGACTACTCTACTACAGTAAAGCGGCTTAAAAAGCTGATTATAGCGCTTCACCTTGTCTAGCTCTCTTCACTGGCCCACATAGGACTAGCGCATCAGTAGGAAGCTATAAAACAGTTCTTATAATAGCGACTAGTTTCGGCATAGCTGCGCAGCTACCTTATCTCAAAAAACTCATTTATGGGTACAATACCTGCATGACTTGAACTCGCCAGGTCTACTTAGTGTGACAATTAGAGACTATTAGTAAGCCCTAAAATCAACGCTTATAAATTTGGAATTCATGATTTATAGATATTGGGATTACAGTGCAGTCTTTTCTTAATAACGCCCTGGCAGATAACACCTTAGATAAAGACTATATGGGTACTTCTATATCATTGCTGCAACGTATATACTAACGTAGGATAGATTCTCGGCATCTTGATCTATATTAAGATCAGGAAAATGGACAGTGTACTATTTGGTCGTCATGCTGTATTATACAATGGCTCTGTGGATTTTGGGGCGATTCTACAAGAAGAAATGTCAGGGAAATATATTGAAAGAGTTCAAAGTGAAAAGGCAGGAGATATGTTGGTCATGGGTAAGATATCAGATCCCGTGTCACTGTCAACCTGCTAATTTTGTATAGTGTCAGCAACGGGTAAAGTGCGAGACCATTTACAAGGTGTAGTACGTGACCATTTAAATGATAATGTATAACTTCTGAAGCTAGAGTACCAACCGGCGATGGAATTAGTACTGAGCCAACAGGAAAGAGTATAAGTAGTGAGAAGGTGATGGTATAGATTGTCCTCTAATGCCCGTGATGCTCAATTCGCGCTACTATGGAAGTCGCGGTTATCAATAAAGTTTTATCAGAAATCATAAGATTAAGCTCGCAATTGGGTGATATTAGACTTTGCTTTCCGTTTTGGATTAGGGTATAGAGTTTGAATACAGAATAGTACGTATAATATAGCTATTCTTAACATGTCTTATAGGAAAGTTGAGGAGTTGGCTTAGTGTCTATACATTATTAGATTTCTAATCCTACTCCGTGTAGCAGGTGGAAGCTATAAACACAATCAATATGAAGAATCAACAAGGAACCATCCAAAGAATTCTGGCGGACAACTTCTCCGTCGTCCCTCACGCAAAAATTACATACGTTGGCTGGCTCACGAAGGAATCAATTAAGAAACGGAACTCTTCCATAGTGATCGAATTTACACAACCCGAAATGGCCAATGCGATTATATACGCTGGCTTCCTGTGGGAAGGCTTAATCTACAACTGTCAGCTCTACGACCGCTCTTGCAGAATCAAGCAATGCCTCAGATGCTATGACTACGGCCACATCGGTACTCAATGTAGTGCTCCCCAAAAATGCGGCTACTGCGCAGGTGGACATGGATCGCGAGACTGTTCTGTGAAGGGCAGCCCGGGATTCAAGCCTAAATGCGCCCTCTGCGGAGGAATCCATACAGCATGGAATGCTGCCTGCCCAGCAAGACAGAAAGAGATGCAAAGGGTTGAGAAGGCAAAGCAATTACGAAACCACTACTGGCCGATACCGCCTAGGAGGACAGCATCAGCAACAGACTCACACAACAAAACCGGACCTACACTGTCTACATCAAGCTCAGATGACACAACCGGACCAGCGACGTAGAACTAGCCAGCTAGCTTTAGTAGCCAACTAATCCGGGAGCCACAGCTTCTTAGGAGCTTGAGACGTCAACAATAAAGGAGTCTAATACCCCCTTTAATAAGCGCATATATCACTTACCTTGAACTAAGCACTTGCTTTAAACTAATAATATAATTACAGCAAATAGTAAACTATATACCCCTTATTTTAACAATAGTATTAAGAGAGCCCTTTACAGCCTAAGGTACTACAATCTTACTCTAAAACTTACTAGCACTTTTACTAGAGTATTTTCTTAAAGGTGACGATTAGCTCCAAAATCTTGATTTAAACTAGGAAGACATAATCTTAGTAGGTCTAACACTAGGACTATTAATGATACTAGATAACTAGCATTATGCAAGAGGCTTATCACTTAAAGAACTAGTACGCCTAAAGAGAATAATAATAATGTTTAATAATCTATCTTTACTGCAGAGGGGATGCTATTATAAGGAGCATAGACATCTTTATAAGAACTAGCTTATTTGAGATGCAGAACTAATTATTAGTACCTATATAAAAGAGTACTTATATTGCAATTTCTGACAAGATTTATTAGCAGAATTACGTAAACACATTAAAGGTAAACATAAGAAATAAAATCTCACGGTCAGAAAGGGGAAACTAAGAGAAAAGGGCATTATACCCGGCTGAAACGCACTACTAACGACACAGATACAGTATACTTAGAGCATTACTGCATACACTAGAATATAAGTTACAATAAGTGCACCCTAAAGATATTATAGTACAATACCCGAAAATCAAGGGAGATCATAGCTGAAGTGTTTCACTATCGTAAAATACTTGATTACGACATCCTAGCAATTTAAGAGTCATACCAGAACCCTTTCTAGTATACTACTCATCACCTAGCTAAAGAATGATTCCACCTTCTCTACTTTGACAGCGAAGGTACTAGGTCATACATCTTTGTTTACACAAGAATTAATCCGGCTACCTAGAGTATATGATATATAAATAAGGATATCTGTGTCCTTAATCTTGAGACAAATCAAGGTCACCTTTCTATTTATAATATGTATAATGACCTAGAGAATAATAATAGGACCTGCACCTTACGAAAACTGGCACAGGAATTAAACACTAAATAACCTGAGAACTATTTAGTCCTTTTTAGCGATTTCAATTTATACTATCTGCAATAGTCAGATGTCGGGACACAAAGAATATGTAGTGAGGCTCGTATGCTCCTGGACATTACAGAGTCATCCTATCTGTGGCAACTTACCCTGGTAGGATTAAAGACCCATCAATAGTTCATTAATAATACAACAATAGACCTTACCTTTGTGACACACACGATAAGAGAACAGTTACTTCAGTATAAGGTTGCTCACGAATTAGACTGTGACTCTGACTACCTCCTAGTCAGCACCTGGTTCAACTGGAATTGGAAACAAGTAATAGTCTGACAAACGTGGCAGTAGGCGGCTATGAACGTCAACAAGCTAAGATCCATCGTCTAGACAGAGATGCACATAGCTGATCCTCTGAGCTGGGATTCTCTGTAAGCCCTAGACGACCAGACCACACTCCTTATCAATATCTTGATAAAGGCAGTTAAAAGATCTACGCTTTAGAACAACCCCTCCTTACAAGTATTACCTAGTTTTGACAAGGAGTGCAAAGAGGCGTGTATAGAGATATAATAATTGCGAAGGAAATGGCAGTTTACGAGGTCAGAGGAAGACTGGCAAGCTTATAAGACGGCGCGTAATGCAAAAGGAAGACTGATCAAGAAAACCTTGTAACAGACCTACTGATTAAAGATCACGGAAGCAGCATCGAAACCTCAGGGTATATAGAAGATTACTAAATAGGCGGTTAAACGATAGTCACTTCCACCCGCATCAGTTACTCTAGCGCTTAGTAGGAAAGATAGGTCCTTAGAAACAGAGGCCGAAGGCAAAACGAACCTCCTGCGTGCATCCTTCTTTCTGCCACTAATTCAGGCTGACCTAAGCGATACACAAGGATATCAATATCCAGAACCATGCCCCTTACCTCTGATTACAGAGTCTGAAATCAAAAGAGCTATCTACAAAGCAACACTAAACAAGGCACCAGGAACTAATAACATCACTAACAATATACTACAGAAAGTGCTTAACTTAATCCTTTTAACGCTTCATCAGTTATTTAATGCAAGCTGGAACATAGGATATTTCCCCTAACATTTCTGACAATGAATCACGATAATGCTAAAGAAATCAGGAAAGAATAACTACTCTTAACTAATGGCCTACTGGCTTATTATACTGCTTAACATTATTAGTAAAATCTTGGAAGCAGTTATTAGTACCTAATTAATATATCTAGTAGAGAAGCTTAATCTTCTGCCTATTAATTATATCAGAGGACGGAAGATAACATTAACTAAGCATACTATTTATTCTCTTCTTACCTAAATTCACTAAGTATAAGATCGAAAACAAGTGGCAAGCCTGCTGCTTTTAGATGTATTAGGGGCCTTTAATAATATGTCTCACCTTAGGTTATTATATAATCTGCGTAAAAAGAAGATCAATCCTACTATAGTAAATTAGATTACATTCTTCTTAAATAATTATACAACTACACTTATTCTGCTAGAGTTTACCAGACAAGCAACAGGTGTCTTTGTTAGTATATCACAGGGATCTCTACTGTTACTAATCTTATACCTCTTCTACAATGCAGACCTATTAGAAAGCTGCGCTAATAAGAAGGTAAACACGATTAGCTATATTGATAACGTATCCCTTTTAGCTATAGGAGCTACCCTGCATTATAATACTTAAGTATTCAAAGTAGCACATTAAGAAGCACAAAGATAGGCCCGGAAATATAGATCAGTATTCGCAACGTCTAAGTACACTCTTATTCACTTTGCCAGAAACTCATATATTAACACAAGACACCCTTTACGTCTTCCGGAAATCACAATCACGCTGATGTCCTTATGCAGATACCTAGGCCTTCAGATCAATAACAGACTGACTTGGAAGGATCATATGCAACAGATTCAGCAGAAGGCTTCCTAACGACTGATCGCACTCTTCTCCCTTGCATTGTCCACCTAGGGAGCTAATCTGATGACTCTCTGACAGATGTATCAAGTAATGCTCCTGCCTCAGCTTCTATACGGATATTCAGCTTGGTATAAGGCCTAAGAGCGCTGACAGTCAGGACGTCCTCGCAAAGGATAATCACAAATAGCACGCCTACTCACCTTAGTTCAGAGGCGAGCGGCCCAAATCATTACAGAAGCATTCCAGACGACTGCCGCAAACGCGATAGAAGTCAAGGCACATCTGTTGCCTCTAGACTAGCAGATAGAAAAACTAAGTTTACATACCACCTTAAGACTGTTGTCCTGTCTGTCCTGTCTAATCCCCACTAGTGTTAGTAAAGAACGGAGATACTCTAAGGAGAATCTAATATTACGCTATGTCAGGGTGTTACGGAAACATTATCAAATCTACTATGTCGACTTAGAGCACCGTCAACCCTATATTGTCGCGCCTTAGTAAAAGCCGCTATTAGTTGTTATAATAAGCACACTAAAGGACGTGATATCGTAATACAATAGTCTATATATAAGGACAGGCACTATATATATATATATAGACGGTAGTAGTATTAATAGACATGTCAGTACTGTAGCAGTAATTTTATTGACTCTAGGTTTAATATCAAGTCTAGTGCTCTAAAAGAAAATACAGCACATAGGCACTAACAAGCAAAGTACTATATATATAGCTAAATTAAAGGGCATCTTATTAGCCTTAGAGATCCTGATAACTAGTTCCAGCCTTAAGCAAAACAACTTCATTATCTTTACCAACAATTAAGGTGCCCTGAAAACCCTACAAAATCCGGGAAACACCTCAGGCTAATCTATCTTAGTAGATCTTCTTCAGACACTAAACGAAGCTATTATCAGTAGACTAAACGTACACTTTTGATGAATTCCGGCCTATCAAAGTATTTTAAGCAACGAGATAATCAACTTAGCAGCAAAAGAGGCAGCCAGTTTATCATCAATAGACGAAACTATTAATCAGGGCCCACATCAGAACCCTAACAATATCATCAAAACTCTCCTCACCACAACTAAAAGAATCATCAACATAGCCCTCTATTAAGACTAGGAATCTATCTAGGCCCATGTCAAACATGGACGTGTCTTGCACACCTTGAGCAGGAAACCAGATAAGAAGACCCTTGAATTGCACCGAAAACTGCCCCGGACAATCAGCTCTATTATTACCCAGATGAGAACCGGCAAAATCAGGTTAAACGCATATCTTCAGAGCATTAATAAAGCAGATACCAGCCAGTGTACCTGCAATCAAGGACAACAAACAGTGGAGCATGTATTGCTGAGATGTCGAAATTAGACAAAGGAGCGACAAGAAATGTGGGCAGGCAGCGGACCAGTGTTGAGTTTAAAGGGTGTTCTCAGCAACCAGAAGTTGGTTGTTCGAGCGGCCCACATGATGCTGCGGACGGGTCTTCTGCAACAGTTTCAAGCGGTGCTCTTAACAGCACCGACTGCATGAGGAGAAGAGGCCGTCTGTGACATCAGGGGAGGACTTCGCGACGTCGGGAATGACCGCGGAGAGTGACCGTGGAGCACGGCATCGAGTACATTCTTGATCACAGTAGACAAGACAGATGTGGGTTTCTGTCAGGTAGCCACAGATGGAACAGGCCGTTCCCAACCCAATCCCAAACTTACAGAGTGGCAGCTCTGCAAGATGGGTACAGTAGGCCGCATGGCAAGGGCAGGGCCGATAACGACAGCGAGCAGCCCTTTCCGCGAGCAGGAGAGTGCAATGAATGGACGGCTACGCAGGTCAAATGGGTGGGGAGGACTAGATTATATAGTACTCCTGCATAGCTCTCTAAGAGGCTGGGACAGTGTATGACATAATCAATCAATCAATCAATCAATCAAGCTATAAACGAAAAATAATAAAGTCTCGGCTTCTCCTAGGAGGTCAGATTTCCTGGGACGTTGAATTTCCCAGGAGATCTTCTCCTGGAAGCTCGAACTTCCTGGGAAAACAGACTAACTACTGGGAGAATTAGGCTCCTAAGAGAGTCAGGCTACTAGGAGAAAACCTACTGGGAGAAATAGGCTACTGGGAGATTTTCTCCGGGGACCTCAGACTTCCTGGGAGTTCGAACTTCCTGGGAGATTTTCTCCTGGGACTTTAAACTTCCTAGGACCTCAGATTTTCTGGGAGAAGGATGGACTAAAAGGACTGCGGCCCTCGGAGGACTAATGAATAGCTTATGTCTGACAAGAGCTTTTTGTTGTTGTTTTATAAGCTAGCTCAGTATAAGTATAGGTGCTCTTATCTCTCGCTTTTAGAGGCTAGCTGTCCTTTACAGACTGCTTTCCTTTCTGCTTTAATATAGTTGCACCTCTACTAATAGTTTTAATAACTGTTTTATTTCTATATACTTGTCAGATTTTTTCTGTCCCTTATCTGCTTCTATATATTAGTAATTATTCATTTATATTATATATATAATTTTCCTTCCTTTGTTAGCCTCTTTACTTAACTAAAATCTTTAGCTCCGTCTAAAAATTAATTCTGTGTACGGATCCTAGTTCTAAGGCCTAAAATTATATCTAAAGAGTATTAAAATAGCAGAAATACTAAAATATAATAATTTAAGTTATAGGTACGTAACAAGACCCTATTATAGCTATAAGGGCACAGAAACCTACTAGCATTATTCTTTTAGCAGAGGCATGTTTTAGTTTAACTATAAATTGCTAGTAAACCTTAATATTTAAGTATTAATAATGTATTCTGTATCTCTTTTACTTATTCAGTAAAGCTTGCTTAAGTTAACTCTACCTTTAGAACGTTTAAAAATCCTTTTAAGCAATTCTCTTTAGTAGCCAGCTTTCCTAGTATTACTACTTAGACCTTTAGCACACATTCCTTAACATTTAATACTTATAAATACTCAGAGTTTAAGGCTAAGTTTTCTTTAAGTTATTAATGCTAATTAGTCCTCTCTTAAAGATGTAGTTTCTTTCTTAGTTTGTGTTCATCTTTAGTCTTTCGTAAATGCCCTTAAGAACAGGTTCTTACTCTCTAACATGCTTAAGAGCCCTTCTCTCCTTAACTAGTATTAACCTAAATCACAACTAGCGGTGTGGCAGAATACATGCTCAACTATATGTTGGCCTAGTAAATTCTGACATATTTAGGAAGATAATTAAGTTATTTAGGGCTAAGACTAAATATTTATTATAAACGCTAAAAGGTACTAGTTTTAAGCTTAAGAGTTCTAATATATATGTTTTATAAGCACTATTTTAGGGTTATTAGCCTTATTTGGAATAGAGCTTTAGATTTCTACGTAATTACTAAATACAAAGATTAAATATATATTATAAAGTATAATAATAGTATTAGCTAAAATTATAGACGTTCCCTTATTATATTTACTTTCTTTCAGGCTTTATTTTTGCTTTTCTTAATTTAAGAACCCTATTTCATAGTTAGTCAATCTAATCTAGGCGATAAATATCTGCTAGCCCTAGAGTTTAATGCCTCTTTTTTAACTCTAGTTTTATAGCCTTTAAGAAGACTTATAATCTTATAATTAGTATCTAATAAGAAATTATAGTGACAGAGCCCAGATCTGGTCTTAATACATATTATAAATAAGGAAACGTAGATTAGATTTAATCTAACATTTTTAAGAGACTAAAACTAGTCTCCTTGCTTAAGACTTATATAAATATTAAGGCCCTTAATATAATACTTGTTATAAACTCTTAAGTCTAATACCTAATAGAATTATAAGAGCACTAGCTAGTCTTCTATCTATAATCTACTAGCATCTTTAGTCTTAACTGATCCCTAGATCTATGAAAATAAAGCAAAAGTACGTATCCTTTTAGACGCCTATTATAAAAACTCCTTATATAGTCATAACGCTCTAAGCTAATAAAGCATCAGTTTAAGATAATATCCTTGCTAGGCTTTTTTCTTAGCTTACACTTATAGGATATATTGTTTTCCCTAGCTCCTTTACTTCTCTTAAAAAATCGAATAGCCTTAATAATAGTAAAAGAAGTAGAATCATTAAAAACACAGTTTAATATATATTACTCTTATTAATAGCAAGTCTCTATTGTCTTACTAGGATTTCTAGAATAATTTAAATATAGAAGAGATAACAAAAGAATTATGTTTAGCTAATTAGGCAGCTATTTCTATAAGTACTTAAGACTATATATAATAATAAAGCAATTAATTATATTATTAAAAATCTGGCCTTTTTTATTTTATAGTGGGCTTAATTAATATACTTATTAATATCTATACTACTTAGGAAATAGATACTTAGTAGGACAAAGTGATCAGTAACATCTCAGACTACCTAGCAGAGAAAGAGAATAATAGCAATAGTAATACGCGAGTGTTGCACATACTATACGAAGCGCGGGAGCTGCTAGAGGAAGGAAGGGGGCAGGACGCTAGGGGCGCCCGAGATGAAGAGGGACCAACGAGATCTACCGAGGCGATCCTCCAAAGTATAGAGGACAGGCTAACGAAGATCGAGGAACAGAAACTACCTTAGGCAAACCCTTATTAGGAAGCACGCCCCCTGAAAGCGTCATACGCTGCGCTGACGACGGGACATAGTGCTTCCTGAGACCCACTGCCCCCTATCGCCTAGCACAGACAGGCAACACCCCTAGAAAAGGGGAGAAGGAAATTATAATCAAGATATCTAATGAAACAGAGAAGCGTATAGTGTGCAAGAGAGAAGCGAAGGAACTAGTAAAAAGAATCAAGAAAGTAGCCTCTAGACTTATAAGGGTGAACAGAATAAGAAATAAGGACATTAAGATTATAGCCTTATCTAAGGAGGCAAAAGCTGCCCTCTTAAAAGATACAGAATAGATTAAGGCAATAAGGACTTTAGTAGCGCTTTAATAGCGCATCTTTATAATTATAATATATAACATTTAAGTAAACAGAGTAGACACTATTAAATAGCTAAAAGAGATTAAAAGACTATAGGCGCTTAATAGCAGCCTATATAAAGATATTAAGATTATCAAAATAGGCTAGTCAGCTAAGATAATTAAAGATAAGAAGATCTTTTTCTTGCTTTTAGTTAAGGTAGAAACTGCTAAAATAATAAACTAAATACTAATTAAGAGATTTGTAATTAATTATAAGTTTAAGCACTATAAATAATTTGTATATAGTTGCCTAACCTAGTATTATAACTATTAAGGTTATAAATACTTAAGCAAGCAGTATAAATAACTTATATATTATAGGCATTATATAGCTTCTTATAGCACTAAGAAGTATTCTAATAAAGAGGCTATAAATTACTACTATTATATAGTTTATGTACAGCTAAGGCACTAAGTATAGTCGCTCTTTTATAAGGTAAGATAGGCTAAGAAACTACGTCTAATTAAGAACAAATAACTAAGGATCTAACCTTATTAAAATGTCTTGCCCTTTATAGAGCCTTAGAACGCTCTAATAAAGGCTATTAAGTATATAAGTCCTGTTAGCGACTTAATAGACTCAAGCTATAATAGTAGTATAATAATATCCTTAACTCTACTAATAAGGCGCCTAAGAAGTAATAATCTTTAGTGTCTTATAAACGCTAAATCTAAGAATAAAGCCTTTATTAAGGCTAAATATGACTGCCCGCCTAGAAAGCTTACTACTATAGGCTTTAATAACTCCTAAAAGAGTAGCCTTAATAAAGAAGTTATAATATATTAGATACTAAAACTCTATTAATCCTATAGTATAATATATAGAAGAAGAGAATAAGCACTATAATCCTACTCTTTAAAAACGACTATATTCTTAACTATAATATTATAGCTATTTAGAAGCTATAATATAACTTATGAATGTATATCTTACTTAACACTTATAAAAGGGGCTTTACTCTGCTTTATAACCTAAGAGAAAACACTAGTATCTACTTTTCTATTATAGATCCTATAGATATTAATAGCTAGAAAGTCTATTACAACTCTCTTAATATTATATTACTAGTAATTTAAACGCGTTTTAGTAGTAAGCTAATAATAATACACATTTATAATGTGTATAATAGGTCACCCGCCTTATACTTAGTAATAAAGGCGCTCCCTATAATATTAGTACTCTATAATCTTCTAGTTAGGCTAGGAGAGCATGTCTTACTAAAGGACTTTAACTTATATTATCTATATTAAAGCAGAACCTTGTACAATATTAAGTATAAAGTAGCAAAGCAATTAATTAATCTTATTACTAATACTAAACTAGAACTAGTTCTTCCTCTAGGCACTATTACCTAAGAGGTAAGGGGCCTCTGCTCAACTATTAACCTAGTATTTATTTTTGCCTTATTAACTCTATAACTTAATTATTACTAAGTAAAATATAACTTATACTAATTAGCTAATCACCTCCCTTTCTCGACTTAGTTATGTATAAAGAGCACGCCTTATATAAAGAGGCTAAGGAGGGCCTGAAAACTTATTAATATAAGTAAGATAACAGAAATGATTATAATAGTACTACTAAAGAGGTATCTTAATACGCCTGAGATAATTAACGCCTATATAGCAGAGATTTAAGATCATCTTAATAAGATTATTAGTAAAGCGGTTCTGTAAGCATGATAGAATGCCTATAACAAGTCTTTCTGGATTCTAGAGTGCTTAAAGGCAGTAAGGAATACCTGTCAACTTTACTATATATAGATATTAATAAGATAGGAAGAAGACTAGACGTAATATTAATAAGTAAATAACTATAAAAAGCGAGCTATTAATAAAGCTAAGCAGATTAACTTTAGAATAGGAATCAAATATACTTATAATAATCTTAAGGGTCTATAGAAACTTACTAAATAGGCAAGAGCTAATAACTATTGCCCACGTGATTCCCTTAAGTTCACACTGCTAGTAACCTAAGGTATTATAATATACATCTTTAACAACTAGATTAAGATGCTTAAAGCCACCTTTTTCTCGCCTCTACTAAAGGTACTACTTAATAATATTAAAGACGTAGTGTACCTACAGGCACATTACTGCCTTATAATCATCACTAAAGAGGAGGTACAGAACGCTATTTAGCGTACAAGGGCAGACAAAGCCCCAGGCCTTAATAAGATCCTTAATAGGATTCTTTAGGCCTGCGTTAACTAGCTTACACCCGCGCTTATCTACTTATTCTCTGCTTATACATTACTAAGATATTACTTTTATGCTTTTTAGGAGGCTTATACACTAGCTCTAAGAAAACCTAACAAACTAGACTACTTATCTCTTAAGGCCTATAGACTAATAGCCTTGCTTAACATAATAAGTAAGACGCTAGAGTCTATTATAACGTAATAAATTACCTTCTTAGCTAAGTAATATAATGTTCTTCTAAAGACATAGATAAGAGTAAAGGGCAACTACTTAACTAAGATAGCACTAGAGCTCTTTACTAAATAGATATATATAGTCTAGAACTAAAGGAAAGACAAGGTGACTTCTCTATTAAGCATAAATATAATAGGCGCCTTTAATTCTAAAGACATAGATAAGAGTAAAGGGCAACTACTTAACTAAGATAGCACTAGAGCTCTTTACTAAATAGATATATATAGTCTAGAACTAAAGGAGAGACAAGATAGCTTTTCTATTAAGCATAAATGTAGTAGGCGCCTTTATTATAATGTTATATTAATAGTTAATCTATAATCTAAGAAAGCGTAAGATCCCTTCTATAATTACTAAATAAGTAGCAAGCTTCCTATTAAATAGGGCTTCTATACTCTTTATAAGTACTATAAATAATAAGACGTTTAAGAGATTCAAGATCTGTATAAGGATCCCTTAGGGCTTCTTAGTCTCACTTATTCTATACCTCTTTTATAATATAGATTTATTAGATATCGCTAATTATTAAGGGACTAAGACGAGCGCTTTTAACTTTATTAATAATATTAATATACTTATATTTAGCTAAAGCATAAAGAAAAATTATAGATGCCTAAAGCAGTTATATAATAAGTGCTTATACTAAGCCTACTATTATAGCACTATCTTTACGCTATAAAAGTATAAGCTAATTCACCTTATAAGAAACCTAAGGAAGTTTAATATAAAAGAAATAATTAATATAGCTAGCACCTTAATAATAATAAAAATAGATATTAAAGTACTAAGACTTTAGATTAATACTTAACTAAAATAGGGCCCTTATATTAAAAAGGTGCTCTAAAAGATAACTTAATAGACGCTTGTACTTATAGCTCTATTAACTTTTATATAAGGCGCTTCCTTTTTATATATAAGACGTATTTATAATGCTATTATTAAACTAGTAATAACTTATGTATTAGCTATTTAGTATCTTTCTAATAAGTTATAAGGCATAAAATTAAATACTACTAAACATAATAGCTAGGACTTATAAGGCCATGCCTATCCTAGTCCTTAAAGCAAAGACTTACTCTCTGCCTCTTTTGTTGCTACTTAATAGTATTTAGATAGACTCTTATTATAGACTTATAATTATAGGCATAAAGCAACTTATTTATAAAAGTTATCTCTAGATTATTAAGAAGCTTGACTTATAGCAGGGACGCCTCTGCCACATTACCGCAATACTAGGTACTAGAAAGCATAGCTAGTATAAATAACGCCTTCTTAAGCTTAATATAAAGATAAAGCTAAACCAAGCCTTAAAATGCTTTCTGCTATAGGAAAAACCCTACTCCCTGCCATAGGAAAAACCCTTATAAAAAGCGGCTACATTACTTATAGAAGCATAATAATAATGTTAGTCTTATTACTAAATAGTTAGAGCGTCTTAGTTAGAGAATTAGCAATTATTATAAAGCGCCTACCTAGCAGTACTCTAGTAAGCCCTAAGCCTTACTTAGAATAAAGAAATCAGTAAGCAGAAATTAAGGATATATCAAGGCCTAGCTAAGGCATAAAACTCTCTTACTATATAACTAAGGACTAATAAAATAGGCTTTATAGACTTCCTCTTTAAACAGAACGTTCTAGACATCCCTTTATTATCCTGTAGGTACAGTTAGAGAAGACAGACTGCCTAACACGTGATTATAGACTGCCTGCTGCTCTTGAACAGATATAAGATACTTACTACTGCCGGCATAACAGACTACTGCCGTCTCCTTAACGATTTAAAGGCCCTTAAGATAGTAACGCTTTGGCTAATAAAGGCTAGGGCCCTCCCTTAGTTCTTGTTTGCAGCTAAACAACTTTGCGCCTAACTACACTATAGCTATAGAGCCTTGTGCACACTATCGAAGCGCCCTAAAGAACTCGTCTACTCACTAGCAGTAAGGTTTTTTCCTTAAAAAGGTTTCCTTATATTTATTCTTATTTATTATTAAGAGTTATAACTACTCTTAATTATATGTATCCCTCGCATAAACTAGCCTTAGGCTAGGACCACATCAGTATAAGAATCAAATAAATAAATAAATAAATATACTACTTAGGATAAACACTAGTTAGTAATAGCAATAATTATAGTCCTTATTATTAGTCTATATATAGTAAGCATGTTAGTATTAATACTAGTATATAATAACTAGCTCTTAAAGAAGATTAAGATGCCCTGTAACAGAGAGTTAGCTAAGCAGAGTAAACTATACAGTACTTTAAACAAGAACAAAGTATAAGAGACTAGACTTGGAGATTAAGTAGATAATCTTGTAGACGTGGTGATAGAACTAACTACATTAAGGATTAGTGCTAGGTCAGATAAGTGAATTAATGCTATAACAATATTTTCTTAGTATAATAACTTACTATACTTGTTATTTCTTTATTTAACTCTATATATTTTGTATATACTTCTTAGGCCTAGATTTAGGAATTATTAGGACACTATAGTAAAGCCTTTTTAGTCGCTGTAAGATAGCTTAATTAGGTAGATTATTTAGCATTTAAGAGTAAAATTTTTAATTATACTAAAATAATACTTCTAAGATTTATTACTCTAGATGTATAAGTGTAAGTCATATAAAGGCTACTAATAATAACTTTATTAAATTAGCATAACCTTAGATAACGTAAACTACAAAGGCTACATAAGTTAATAAGGTAAGTAGTTACAGCCAAGCCAAAAGTAGTCTCTAGCTATACTAGAATTAGGCAAAGGGTTAGCCTAGAAACAAACCCTCTTAGCTAATAAGGTACTATAAATTAGAACCTAGCAATCTAAAGGGCACTAAATTAGGCTCTTTAAGTTATAAGAGGGGCCCAGAATTCTGATCTATTAAGGAGCTTAGTATAAAACTCAATTAATATTCAGAGTAATTTGTGTCCCCTTAAAAGTTATTTCTAGAGCTAATTTTAATAGAGAAAGATTCTTATATAAATAGCTTTTCTTATAATTCTCCTTAATTATATTAAGATTCTTAAGCTTAAAAGACGTGATAAGTTCCTTAAATAAACTAGAAAGATTATAATTAGACTATTCTTAAAGAGTTAAAGAATACTAGATTAAGAAGACCTAGAAGAAAGTCCTAGAGCACAAAGGAAAGAATACATAGAGAGCACATATTAAGCATAAGGCCTGGTATAAGTTACTTTTAAAAAAATATATAATAAAAGAGCTCTCTAATCTATATAGATTAAAAATATTACAAATAACGTTAAAAATATAGTTATGCTAATTATAATAATTTAAAAAAGTTAAATTTATTACTAATTAATAAGGAAAAATTCCTTAAGAAAGATGAATACTATTATTAAGAATATAATTTTAGAGAAGCTTGTTATCTAGTATAAAAAGGAAAAGCTAGGCCTAATTAAAACCCAGTTTTGTATACAGCAATGTTTAATAAGAACCATAAATTATTATCATATTAGATAATGATTAAGGGCGGCTTTACCCGCAATGCTAATGCCAGCCATGATGAATTCTATCCCGAGGATAAAGTCTTTAGAGCGCGAAAAAAAAACACTAATTAGCGTGAAGAATTTCGCACAGAGAAGCTACATTTTCTCTGTTTAATAAAGATAGCTTAATTCTTGTTGCGATAGCGGTCATCAGATAAGATCAAGGGAATGATTACATGACTAAAAGAGATCATTTACTCATTTGTGTTAAACGTACTTTAAATGATGCAGCTACTATTTTGGTAAAATAAATAAAAGGAAATTGTCAAACTGTGAGCCATTTAAAATTCATTTTTGTTGTAAGACAAGTTTCATTATCAGAGAAGAGTAAATACTCTGTTTGGCCAGAGAAAGTTTAATAGGGGGGAAAGTTGTCATGGGCTGCCGACTCGAGGAAATAATCTAAATGGTACGACTACCGTGCGTTATTACGGACATGTCACTGTCCTTGTCAAGGAAGAAAGAACAGCTGCAACGCAAATTTCAAGTTTGGGATTGGGACAGACATGGCAGACTCTTCTTCACAGCCTTTTCGAAACAATAAGCGTCGGCTTACCATCGACAATCTCTATATAATGGCAAATCGGGTATGTAAATCTGTCCCATTCCTATGACATATCACATAACTCGTTGATTATAAAAGAATGAAATAGTGGGCGCGTGGATCAGGCACATGTTTGACTCCGACTTCGACTCCGACTCCAGTCGCCAGGCTTCCGTTGAACAGGACAACAATGCAGCTTCCAATGACTCGGAACAAGAAATGTCATGCTCTTAATCACCCTCTAACGAAGCAGACGAAGTGTTGATCAAAGGTCACGTCTCAACAATCCTAAACTCTCATCAACGTTATCCACTGTCTCAGTGACACTCTTTTAAAGAAAAAAGATCTGATCTTGCAAGTGCTTGATATTCCTTTTAGAAGAGCGAGTCAAAGTCGTATTGTGTTACTGGAGAGGGTTTCTCGAGAGCAAGGCCACGGTGGCATCGATAATGTATCTGGCCGGTGTTAACCTTGGTGGTTGCTAAAGGGCGCATCAGTATTAGACTGAGTTATGATAGAGTTAGATACTTATAATGCCCGGCAGATTTTCGCGTCAAGCCAATTGCCTCATAAATGACGTTCTTGCCTAGAACCCGCAGCTGATCGCATGCTTTAAGCGCTGATGCGGCGTTTCCGTCAGGTTCGGCCCTAGTAGGGCCTCGCCTGACTTGTCTATTAGGTATGACAGTACGCAGTAGTTGTATTCGCAATTGATAAGTGTTTGCATTCTCATTCTCTTATTAATGACCTTCATCCTTTTCGTCTTTCACTCTTTGGAAAACTGTTCAGGAATCGGACAGTTAGTATTTGATGATCAATAGCCGTCATGACTACTACGACTTTTTTGAAGTACCTGGCACTGCCCAATCCAGAACTGGACTGTTTAAAGTCATTTACAGATGCGAATACATTCAACGCGAGCTGGGACCCCATTACAGGATTGGAAGATTGGGCTGACTTCAACTATGACAAACTAATGCTATCATATGAGCATGTTCTGCTGTAACAAGTTCCGTCGTTGCCGAAAACTAGCTCTTCACTGACCAAACTGGCGAGAAAGATTGTCACCGAGAAAATCTTCAAGGGCGTTTTAGAAAGGGCAATCATGCCGAATGTTTCTGCCGTCTTGCGCGTTGCTTGGCCGCTCTACTACTCAAATCATGACCTCGATGACATTGCCGAGATTGGGAAAGGAGACCTGGCGAGAAGAGGAACAACGGAAGAAGACGACCGGTATTATGCGGACTGGGCTGGTGTTTAGGAGTATGAGACGACTAATTTTGGGTACAAGAATCTTTGCCTTAGAGAAACCAAACTCGCTTCGAAGTGAAGCACTTCAAAAGAAGGCCGAAGGCGAACAGATTATGCTTCGTCTTTTAATCAGACCCAAACCTATTGTGGCCGTCAGTGAGGTGTCTGTCACGGTTATATTATCACAACAGAAGAACTCGTCGTGATCAGAGTCTCTAAAGAATCAATAAGGCCAGGTCTAACAGCTTTAAGGGCTATCAGAAACGTATCGCATTAGGCAAGCGATCATCTGTCTTACTCGCGTACATTGTCTACCAAGACAATTAGTTTAGGGTTCCAAGCCATGTCTCTCGACACGGGATCGAGTTATAAGAATGATACAAATCCAAATATAGAGTATGGATTACTTTTGTTCAAAAGCATCTTGTAGAGTATTGTAGGGAAAAGAACAGTAACAGTCAAATTAGCGTTGTGATAACTATATATAAAAATTAAAAAGAATCTTTTCATTTAATAAGCTTATCTATTATTAAATACTATAGATGTTGATAAGTAAATACAACATCTAACTAATATAACTAGTGTGTTATTATTATCTAGTTCTAATTAGAACACCTAGAGGCTAAAGAATAAAGGCAAAGGCCCTAATAAGAGGGCATTATAACGTTATTAGAAGCAACTTTATTATTTGACTTTTAAATTAATTAAATACATTATAAATAGTCTTTGTATTAAAGTATTCAAATAAAAATATTAATTATTTTAGGCATAATTCTATTAAAGCGCTTAAGAAATTAATAATTTTTGATCCTTTGTAATTTTTGACTCAGACATCTTAAGACAGTATCCTTGCTTTCCTTGAGATTTTAAAATTTGTAAAGATTTTTTAAATATAAGAATAATTTATTAATATTAATATGTATTCTTTAATAATAATCTAATAGCTTAAATTATAGATACTAATAACGTCTCTAATTATTCTAAATTATATATTTAATAATTTTATTTATTTGTAATACCTAGTAGTCTACGTCTTATTCTTATTATATAAGTCTAGTTAAGCAAACGCTTAACTCTCTTTTATAAGTAGTAATATATAAATAGCTTATTTATATAAATAGAAGACAGGGCCTAGTTGTTTTTATTATTTAAACTATATTATTATATTAGGCAAGTAACTAATAAATTAGTATAGAGTAGTAATACTTATTACTTTTAATACATATTTAATACTTTTTATAATAATTAGAAATATAATATTATATTTTTTGCTACTAAGTAGTTAGGCATACTAAATGATTTCTTTATAATAAATAAATCGCTATAATTTTGATTAGGGATTTTATAACATTATGTTTAGGTTTTGTAATAGTTTGTTTAAGAGAAAGATGTTAATAATATTGTTACTTATTAGTTCCTTACGGGCATTTTCTCGCTTTCTTTGTGTATCTATTACTATCTCAGAATTATGTATCGTAATAATTAAATGATGTGCCTTGCCAACAAGTTGTGGCGATGTCTTAATTATTAAGAGAAAGAATATATCAGAGAGAGAGGGCGTTGAAAGAGAAAGAACTACATCCGAAAGAGAGAGCGTATCAAAAGGCAGAGCGCACTAAAAAAGAGAATACAGATATTGAGCTGGCTGAGATCTACTATAGTGATCAAAAAGAAGTTATAATTAATTAGCATGTTTTGAAACACGGCTTTCACAAATCCTTAATGTTTCTTTATGCTAGAGCTTTATAATAAAATATTAATAGATTTAAAATTTATTATTAACTTTTATTATATTTAACAATAATTATAATTATATAGACATTTCTAGATTTAAGGTAGACGTTATCTTCAAATTTGCTTATAAGCTTTTTTCTTATTAATTAAGTCTAGACATAATCATTAAATAGATATATAAAGTTTAGCTAAGAGATTATTTGTACTTTAATTAATACGACTTATTATTTATTATTATTAAATAATTCCCCTTAAGATATAAAAGCACTTTAATTAAAAAAAAAGAGCAGATTAAGAGAGCATTACGTACTAAAGAGATCTTTCTTAAACACTTTATAAAGCTCAATTATTAATTTCTTGACGAATATTAATAATATCAATAATAAGTAGGTATGTCAACTTTAGACATACTCTTTTAATGGCCAACTATCGTCTATAGACATCTTTACACGTGGCTGGAATATAAGGTTTGGCTTTCGCGTCAATTCGTACGTCACGTTATGTAAGAAGAAGTAGTTTAAAAAATATGTCACGAGAATAGGTTTAGATGTGGTCGTTTATAGATTAGAATTCGAGATAGACCACTTAGCAATTAAGGAAGTTGGGACATTTCTTAAGCAGGGAGTGGTTCGATTATTATCTGTTTAAGATAAAGATGCTGCATGTTAGAGTCATTCTTTCTTATACACAGCGAGCTCCGTTTTGCCTTTCTTTACGAATACATGACGGCTCGAGCACACGATCGTTTTTAGGGCTAAAGCCAGCAGAGCTGCCTGCAATCAATCATGATATCATAGGCAAAAGCCAGTAAACGAAAGCACATGACCAAAAAGAGATGTGCGTGCGATCGCTTAGAATGCAAGGTCAACATCATTTATTACATTTCGAGGTTAGCAATTCGATTAAAAGATAACTTATGTTCTCTTTTTCTTATGTGAATCTCTATGAATATGAAACTTGACAAGCTAGACAAAGAACGCTAGAGTCTGTTGAGCCACTTCATTTAACTACGAGGAATAGTGATATTACAACCATTTATGGAACGGTCATTTCAGTTGATGTCGGTCAAGGGCGAGTGTAGCCTGTCAGCGCTTGAAGTACCTTAACACTTTTTCGCTTAAGAGTACATTTCAGCGTGTGGAGATGTACGCAAGCTCTGCATTCTTCAGAACCGATCTCACATTACCAAGAGATTCTGTGATTTTTCGATCTAGGCGCAGTTGTAACGAGTGCCAAATTACTGAAAGAGTTCTAATTTATTAGTTTACGTCTCACATTTAAGCATTAAATGTTAAGAAAACCGGGTTTTGATTTTACGAGCTATTTAATTATTCTATCATTTAAAATCGGAGCCGGCCGATGAGCTTAGCAAAAGAAGTAGACAGGAACCAAGAATGTCAATCTAAGTATTAGGACGGTCTAATCTGAAGCGACCACCTCTCAAAAAAAAAAAGAAAAAAGGACTCTCAAGAATCGCTTACTGCCCGTTCCAAAAGTGTTGCAATTCGCAGATGGTATGGTGCGGAGCTTTTTCTTGATTCGCAACTGAAACACCCTATCCACTGTACAGAGAAAATGAAATCCTCCAGGTGCGACGGCAGCAGTCAGTGTGTCCATTTGAATCAAATTGAGTCGAATAAACCAATTCAAATGCCCGTCAAACCAAATCCAGACTTTGAAATTTGACAAATTACTTACTTAGTACTAACGCAGGGTGTCAGCATTTGCAACAGGTCATCATTTGCAACACTTTATGGCCGATATCTCCGTTCCTACAAAAATTTTCAACCACCAATTTCAGCACGTTGCCATTCTACCAATATTTCCCAAATAGGTACTGAGATAGATATCCTTGGTGTTGTTATTCTTGCTATGGCTATGTCGCTATGGACTGCCCATCCTGATTGCCCAGAGCACCTCAAACCTGAGCTCGAGAGGCGTGTGCGCTCCCTCCCCTCCTCCTTCTTACTGCCTCCTATCGCCGGTGAGGTCTTCGTCAATCTAGATATGTGTCAAGAGCGTCTTCAAGGCTGGGCCTTATCGCAGGGCTTCGCTATCGTTCGAACAAGCGGAAGCGTGAAGCAAGCGCGGCCCCGGTTCGATTTTCGTTGCATACACCATGGAGGAGATACTGCGAATACTCGTAAGCTTGAGGAACACGTTATAAGAGATGAGGAGGGCGCTGTTACAAGTCGTCGAAAGCAGGAGATGACAAGCATCAACGCTCGTAACTGCTCCTACCTTATCTATCTCGCATATAAGCAAATTGGAAAGCGTGGATCTGGCGAATATGGCTTCGTTTTGGGTATCTCTAATAATACTCATAGTTATTTGATAGCTACGAATCCGTTGAGATATAGAGCTAAGCATCTTAAAACGCTGTCAGCATTTTTGCCTGCAGTAGAGCTAAGTAAGTCTCTTCGAACAGCTAATGTATCATATTCTGTTGCTCTTAGAGTGCTTGAACAGATTAGATTCCCTCTAGATCGCAGTACCTATTACAACATTCGATCTCGTACTGCCTCTGCTGAACGAAACGAGTTTGCTAGCCTTGTTGTTGCTCTTAAAGAGGCTAGCTTCATCTTTGAATGCCAGATAGAAGAGGAACTCAATCCGGATACAGGCGAAGTCGTTAATCAACAACTCTAGCAGATCTGGTTCGCTTATCCTAAGCAGATTCGATACGCATAATACTTTATAGCAAACTGGACCCTCTTTGTTGATGACACGTTTCGTACAAATAAGCTAAATCTGGTGCTTATTATTACTGCTGGTATCACAAATTGTAACTCAACCTTTATGAGCTTTCTATCATTTGCTCGCTCAGAGAGCAAGCTATCCTTTGATTTCATCTTTAAGAGCCTCAAAAAGCACGTTTTCTATCCTTCTATCCTTATACCACGTGTTGTCGTTAGCAATCAAGCTGCTAGGATAAAGGCCTTAATACCTATATCTCTCTTAACTATAACTCTGCAGTTTTGCGACTAGTACATTATTAAGAACCTTGAAAAGAGGCTTGCTAATAAGGGCTATCCTAAGGAGATTCAGAAGGAGATAAAGGCACTTCTTTAGACCTTTATCAAGAGTAATACGTACGCTAAGTTAGAGGCTAATTATACAGAGATCTATTCAAAGCTAAGGCCTGACGAGATTAAATATCTTAAGAACTATTAGGATCCTAAGGAGTCGCAATTTCTACAAATCTATACTTGTAAGTATCTAAATTTGGGCGCTTATTTAAATTAATGCTCTGAGAGTCTTTACCTTGGCACTAAAGATATACTTAATAAGTAAATGTTACAGCACGTGAACGCACTAGGCACCGACAGGCCTTGAAGGCTGCACGGACCCTGTGTGAGGAGACCCTGGAACTAACCAAGCCTAAGGGGCTTAGCAAAAGGACACGGTCATGCGGAGACAACCTTGAGCAAGGTGTTCGTGAGGAGGAACTGATAAGCAACGCTCACGAGCGCTCATGAGTAAGCAGCCATGAGCACGAATCTCTTAGCCTATATAAGCACGCTCATTTCCTAGATAGTTTCATAGTCTTTATAGTTAACTTATGTTATTAGCTTATACCTAAGTTGAAGACATCTTAGTATTATTTACTATACTTTCTATTTTACTTAAATAACCCTTTAAACTTAGCTTCTAATTAAGACTTATCTTAATTAGTTAAGGCCTAACACTTTAATTATTACTCTTAAGAACACTAAGTACAGTTAAATAGATACTATATATATTATCTAAAGATATATACTATATTAGTTACCTTAGGGCTAATAAGCATTACTATTATTAAAGGCTAAGGAAGAAACGCATAATTTAAAATTATATTACTAGACCTATTCTATAAAGATAAAAAGAGACTTTAAGAATTCTTAAACTAATTATAAATCAACTTTCTATTCTATACATAAGTAATAAATACTAATAAAAAGAAGGTCTTATATATAACTATCTTTTTTTAAAGGGCTATATATAATTAGTTTAAACCCTACCTTAAGGATAAGCTTAAAGAAGCATTAAAGGATTAAGAACTAGATACGTAATAAATCTTTTATAGTTTCGCTAATTTTATAGTTAAGATTAAATAAGTATATAGAGACATAGATACAGTTAAGGAAGCCGAATAAGACCTACTGCGCATAAGGCAAAAGAGATCTGCCGTAGATTACGCTTCTAAGTTTTACTAGATCGCCTTATAAGTCAACTAAAAGGATGTTATACTAGCAGTTATCTTTTACAAAGAACTAAAGAATTCAGTAAAAGATAATCTATCTAAGATTAACTGACTAAGCAAATTATTACCTTTAATTAAAATAGTAATTAAAATAGATAACCAGAATTATAAAAGATAATTCGCCCAATACTTAGTCTCTTAGGTGACTTGATATTTGATAGGCTGTTAGGGTCTGAGGTTAGGGATAATAAGGGCCTATAAGATAAGATTACACCTTGTAAGAAGCACTTTAAGTACCTATAAGGATGAGGATCATTTAGTAGCTGATATAAACATAATTTGGGGCCCAATAGATAAAGTAATACAAAAAAGGATTATACCTAATATATAAAAAGCCTAGCTACTACGCTAAAGAGTATAAAACCTGTTGCAAAAGCTGACATCCCACGTTAGTAGTCAAATGGAAGTCTTGGCAGCAAAGTCCTTGGCTTGAAATAGTATTCAGGGTTGATTTTGATGAAGAGAAAAGGTCTTGGCGGACTCTTTTTATAAGATGAAAATCACTTGACTCCATTTGACAAACAAGTCAAATCAAATCAAGTCGATCCTTAGGGTGTTCCCGTCACGAAGCTGATGCTCCTATACGCTAAGAACTAACTTCATTCTTTCTGCCTGACGTGCAAAGGCCATCATAGAGGGTCCTTGACCTTAATGCTTGATGAGTTGGACTTCTCATTCTCTAGCATATGTGCCAAGGGCCATGGAAGCACCGTGTGAACTCTCACAAGAAGACGGGAGTAGTCAGGTTAGCCAGCATATGATGCCAGGGCAGGAGTTCGCATCAGAGATCATGTATACACACCCAGAAGTAAGTATGTCCAAACCTGGCCAAGTGCGTCATCTATTTGGCATCAAGCCAGAGCAGAGCCGTGGTTTATCTGAACTACTCTGCATACTTGTGAGGTCAGACATTAGCACCATCATTATATCAATTTCCATCAACGTCACCCACCCTACCCACCTAGCATCACCCAAGGAAGTAACCTAGTCACCCGGTAATCATTAGCGATTATGAGATATCCGCCTTCAACCAGAAGAAGTCTTGGACCTCCCGACACCCATCCGCTTCAACGAGACGGAGAGGTAGGACCATCGTCAGCTTCACCCATCAGCAGATCAACTCGAGCCTGTTGTGATTTCCTAGACATCCAAAAACGGGTAGAAGAAGAAGAAGAAGAAGCCGCCGGCAAAACCCCATCACTCCCAATCACAACGCGCCAAGTATCCTCACCAACCTCATTTCCAACCCAATCATCAACCTTTTCTTCGTCTTCTTCTTCATCGTTCACCACAAACTCCTGATTGTCCGCGAAGAAACCCTTCAAGCTCATCATCATAATCGTCCTCCGGCATCCTAGCATCTTCATGAGTTATCTGTTCCCACCGCCACGCCTCCACCGCCCTAACCGCGGCATAACAATGGATCGGATCCGAGCTCGTTCCTGCAATACCCATCCTCCTTTGGGTGGGAGAAGAGGGGCTGGGGTTGGTATTGCTGCCGCAGTGGTGGATGTGCTTCTGACCCTGAGTCGATTTTCGTTAGATGCTCTCGAGATGGCTCGAACCGCCACAACAGGGTGCTGCTGAAGCAGGTCGTTGGTTTATGCTTACACCAGGCCGAACAAGACGTTCTATGATATGACCCTTGGATAGCAGCGTGCGGCAGTCGATGGATGGAATAGAGGTGGCGGCGTGAAGCTCGCTGAGTATGCCTCGGGGAATTTTTCACCACAGGCACCTGGAAGCATAATGACTGGTTGTAAGCTTGCTGGCCACATGAAGAGACGGTCCCCTGGTGATCGACGTGTTGATGCTGCAAACAGTCCTTCGTCATGCAGTTGCTGACTAGGATGACGATAGACGCGGTGAGGGTCAAACACCTAGTCTGGCCTAAATATATTAAGTGATCTGCTGAGCATTGAAAGACAATGAGTGCAATACCTTGGTATCTAGACCAGTGCTTAACAGATATCTATCGTCAGATGATTGTTCTTGTTGGATAACGCGAAGACTCTTGCAAGAAGATCCTCATAGATGGAAAACCGCCTTTGTAGTTTGGAAAAACATTCTGGTAATCGTAGTATGAATGCACAGGGTCCTTCTAAGTCCCGCTTACTACTGTCAAACACTATAGGCGTAGCATTGTGACTGAAAGTGATTTTGAGGCCAGGCACATGTGGAAACTGTATGCTGACCCTTATGCGTCCAGATCAATAAAGACGATGAGACCGTAATTGTAAAGCTGTGGCACCTTAAATGTTGACAGCGCGTGCCCATACTGCTGCACGAAGTTTGTTCATGATAGTCGGACCTAGTACAGAGGACCCGTAGTATTGAAACTACCAGATCCTCCAAATCCAGACAGCATTGCTCTTTTCCGTTGCTGCAGCTGCCCGCTGCTCAAGTACCCGCTCTTCCGAAAGTTGTGGTCGGCCTATATTCAAAATATGATTGGAGCTCTGTGTCTGATCCGAGGGGAAAGGTTCTTTGATGACTAGGAGTCGGGGTGCTGATACTATTCAGAGAGATCTCATCAAGGTGTGACCTGGTTCTAGCAAGTAGGAGGTTATTCTCTTCATCCCTTGTGTCCGACATGGGAACGGTGTGTATAACAACAAGGGGATTGGGCCGACGGTGTTTGATTTGGGATGACCAGATCAGACTGCGTCTTCCGTGTATAGGCCTCTTCCCCCTGCTGCACAATCTAATCAGGGCCAAGCTTACAACAACAGCACTGTCGATAATAACATTGGGCAGCCTTCGCAGCCAAACTGTATGGTACTTCCACCACCTAGTCCTTAATAAGCCTCGACTCGCTGCTTCATAGTCCATGGTGCTCAGATGGCTTTGGGCACACCACTCAGCAATGATGAACAGGAGACCAGCGGTTAGACATATAAGAGAAAGTGCTGTGCCCGAACCCCAGTATAGCGAGATGCCATGAGCTTTGTAGGATACAATGCTTTCGAAATCGAGGTATCCACCACCAGCCGCCCAAGTACTGGTCATACAAGAGCAGGTTCTGTACCAGCCAAAGGTCTGTGCAAGGACGATGTATATCAGCCAACTAGTGTTGAAGATATCCAAGGGTTTCAAGACCAGAATCTCAAGTTTGGATCGAAACTGAAGGACTTCCCAGTCACTCATCCAATTTTGGATCTTCTCTCCAAGCGACGTCTGCCACGAGTAGCTTTGCGATCTAGACAACTGCCGTTCAAGTCTGCTTCCGAATCTCACCAGGGGGTCACCTATGGCTGCTTTTTGGAGCCACCCCGACACTTCTCCTGATCGTGTCGGTGTGAGCCACCAAACCAGCATCTCGATGAAAAGCGAGGCAAAGGAAATGATAATGAATATCAGATACCCGCCAGATCTGCACCCAAGTCCGACGGTTGGGGTCCAGTATGAAATGACCATAGCTCCTGTGATTGTTCCGACCACAATTGCAATAGCAGAAAGTATCTGCCATATCTCCCGCCAATCGAACCATCTCAGTCCAGTGAGCTCTTCGGGTCCGACAACCATGGTATTTCGAGCGGTTTCCGAGTCGCGCATCCAATCTCGTCCGTAGTCTGCCACATAGGCCTTTTCTATGCCTGCGAGAATTGGGTGGGCAACGCCGTAGTGCCAGCGGCAGCGGCCTTGACCGGCAAACTCTGAGAAGAAAGACTCAGAAAAATACGCGTGATCGTTGAGGTCCCGAGTCCACTGAAAATCATCTGATGTCCGTCCAGTGTCTCTTGTGTAGGTATCCCGAAGATTGGTGTCGAGGAGAGCCAACCGAACCCTATCAAGCAGTTTATTCAGACGAAGGCAGGTGTCGTCCGAGCTCATCGGATTGCGGTCAATTATGCTGCCGATGATGAAAACTGGGATCCATGAAAGCATCAATCCTAATCCAAGATTGTGTGCAGTCGCATTCACTCCGAGGTCACCAAACGCGGATTCTATCGATATTGCTAAACTAAGTATAAACCAGAGGATCGCCAAAAAGACTGGAACTGTGCCCCTTCTCCGACCACGACGGAGGTCATGGGCTAACACTTTGCGCAGCCTCGGTAGATTTTGAACATTGTCCTCGTCCGAAGTCAACTTCAAGCTGTTGCTGAAAAGAGCTACGCGGAGAAGCTTCTCAGCAGCGATCTCAGGCATACGGGACTTGATTTCGTATTGGTTCATGACCGCCAATATGTAAAAGGCATCTCTCATCTGAGAGAATTCCGAATCTTGGTCTTCAGGCACGTGGTCATAGGGAACTGCCATATCCACCATTAACGCGCATTTGCCCGTAACCTTGATATTCCATAAGATGTAACTAAGGCTACTCATCGGGCTGCCCATCCATCGAACCAGGGCGAAGAAAGTTTTCCAGAACCTGTTGCTTTCGAATGGAGCCTGTAGCAGAAGGCCTCCAATAACTGGCAAGACCCATGTTGTGATAGTACTAGAAGCCTCAATCCATTTGTAAGGCTGAAAGCCTTGCCCACACAGAGCCAGACATCCTTCGAATGTGATTAGAGCAGGGCGATCGCCCTCTCGGAGCACTCCTCGGATGGAGCCATTGTAGGCAAACTGGATGTACGGATTGGGTGTGAGAGATGAGGCATTTTTGTATAGCTCTCCACAAGCGTCAAAGTTGGGAGCCATCTAGCGAGGTGTTACAACTATCGAATATGATGCTCGAAGCAGATTTCTGCTCGAGTCGAGCGCCGAGCCAGATGCTTCCATTGACGACTGCGCCCAATGCTGAGAGATGTCGCGTGCGCTTTCATTCGGATCGAGGAGACCGTTTCAGAACTGAGAAAATTGCGAGGTGTCGTCTCTAGAGTAGCGAAGCAGAGCAGCATGATGAAGGAGAAGATTTTGATTTCAAAGAAAAGGCAAGGCAGCAGTTTCAATGACGCGCAAGGCGTCCCATCAGCCTGACTGCAAGTACCACAGAATTCTGTGCGTTGATTGGCGAATGCACCAGAGGCTGCACCATCTGCCTCTCCATTCTACCGTAGAAGTGGTTTGGGATAATAATAATAATAATGATAATAGGTGGTTTCGTATCGCACAAGTTTGCATCATACAGCGCAAATCAAGGGGCATCGGGCCAAACTCTAGATAACGGTAAACCCTATTGCGTAGACCTCCGGACCATCCTCGAGCCCGGTACTACGTAGACGCGGGCCGGGGCGGCGCTCAACCCTAGGGACAGCTTCTCCAGGTCCATCAATAGGAGTTCTTACTCCCACGAAATTCGCCGATTTGAGAATAACGTAGTATTAACCGAGCATTGCACACCTGGACAACGAAGTTTACACAATTCTTGCTAGTTTATCAAGAACTCTGTAGTACCTATATCTCGATTGACTATCAAGTCCGAAGCTGCATAACGGATATCGCATAATCAACATTTCGACACGCATACCAAAACATCCTCAACAGATCTAACCGTTGATATGAGAAAACAACACCTTCTCTGTCTGCGAATCAGAATCAGAGCCAGGCTGGACGATATCGGTATTTTCCCAGCAAATTGATCAACAGGGGTGGATTTGAACTTCCTTGCAGAAACTCTGTGCTCAAATAGGAGGTCGAGCTCTCCGTATGTACGACCTGTTGGCTCGGGAAGACCAAAGTGAACAGAAGAGCACATAGGCCCGCCCAGAAGAATCCAGTCTTGGCACCTAGTTCCAGGCATTGACTCCAATTATCTGCGGCATCAAGGCGTTATTGATGATACTCGCCATGTTGTAGAAATTGCGGGCCAGCACCACAGTTTTGATCTTGACCCGAGTGGACGGGATTTCTAAAACGAGCGAATAGCATACCGGTCCGACCGTAATTTCGTAGAAAGAGGTATAAACCAAGAGCATCGACCCGATAGCCCAGCTGGCGCTCAAATTGCTTTCCGGCGCAATGCCGGAAAAGCCAATGATCAAGAGAAGCCCCGTCATGATTCCCAGCCAGATAACGTAGAGTGTCCGGCGGCCGCAAAAGGTCATCAACCACTAGGAGCCCATCGTCCCAACAGCGCCCATTGCGTATTGTCCTAGAGACATGTTGAAAGAATTTTCATTGGTAAGTCCTGCACGTTCGTATAATTGTGTCGAGTATCCCATGAAAGCGGATCCACAAAAGGCTTGAATGACCCAGGCGACTGAAGCAATCTCTGTACGTCGAGCATCAGTGCCTCGGAAGCATTGAAGATAGCTGGCGCTCTTGCTCAGTGCCTTTTCGAGCTTTGTGGTGGCTTTCATCATGGAAACTTGCTCGTCCGGGTTGAATGGCGTGTCTGACTTCCTCAAGGTCAAGGCAAGAAGAGACTTTTTAGCATCTTCATACCTTCCCTTACGGGTAAGCCACCATGGGCTCTCGGGAGCGAAGATTGTTCCGATCAGGATAGGAACAGGCTATACCCATTGAATCACGAGGGGAATGCGATATGCCCACTGATCGGTACGATTAAGAAAGCCGCGCAGGACGCCGGAGGCGATAAGCTGGCCCATAACCCAACACAAGTTGACGTAGGTGGTAAGAGCTGCCCGTAAAGCGACCGGGCATATTTCCGCCGCGTAAGTAGTTGTCGAGGTTTGAAAGACGCCCATGGCATGCCCTGTAAGATTCCTCCTGCAAGCAGTGTCGGAAGATTCTGAGCAAAGAAAGGAATAAAAACGAAGGCGATCATGAGGACCAGTGAGCCGAACTTTGTCTTCTTGTAGCCTATCGCCTCGGATATGATACCGTTCAAGTAAAGCCCAAAGATAGATCCCACCTGCGGAATATTTAGCGTTATAACAGCAGTAACCGCACATACCTGAACACCATTGCTGATTCCTGTCTGCCATTTAGCTGATACCAGCATACCACCTTCCTCTGGATCAGGTTGGTCTCCGTAGAAGTTCTTGAAGGGAGTAAACGCATAGAAACTGTTCATCACTGAAAGGTCATAACCTTCCATGACGACTGCAGTAGAGAAGATGATAGAGAACAAGACAGCCTTCGGATAGAGTTTCAAATCTTGACGGGGAGTCATATTCTGCTCGTTCTCTGTTGCATTCCTTGCTTCTTGATTGATGTTGCGAATGTCAGGGTTGGCGACACTCATCCGACGAATGGCCTCATCATTGATGCGGAGCACACCGTCATCTGGACGAGCGATGTCCACGACAGATGACCTACAGCGGCTCTCCATCTTCTTTGAGCTCTTTGATCGATGTAGTGAAGTCAATTGAGGCGGAGGATGTCTTACTGGGAAGAATACCAAGCAGCTTCAATGTGGATGCGCTACCAAAAACATTCGAGAGGGGTTCCATGCCCCCTTTGTATACAAAGTCCTTGCATACTCTATCAGTAACGTCAGACCCTCCTCAATTGGGTGGCGGTGGGGTTGGGCTTCTTCTGCCGAACAGATCTGCGAGTATTCTGGCTTCTCGATCACCTTCTGTTCACTTGCCGAGAGCTGGGGACGCAGAAACCTCCACCTTTAAATGAGTACGTAACAACGTTACCGAGTCAATATGTACAATGATAGGTTGTAGGATGGCCTAGTACATGGCCTTTTCTCCAGAGGCAACCCAAGTAGGTGCGGCATGGAATCTGGGGTAAAAGCTATCCCGTAGTGAATTCTCGGAATAGGTGTAGGTATACATGCAATTCGGCGAGGAGTCGGTTGACAACCTAGTGGATCGCCTTGGCTACCTGTGGACAAGAACTCTTGTTGCTCGCGAGTCCAATTACAGACTCATGGACCACTGGCAGTGGGTGAATTTTGCAATGCCGATAATTTGAGCGGTGCGGGGGTACTGTATTTGGGCATGGGCACCACCCTTTTAGTAACATTACGTAGCACTGTGGTGGTTACAAGCAAAAGTGATGTCGGTAATGCACTAATAAGGTACTACGTATTATGTAGTATGTTGCATGCCAGTGCTGGAAATCATTCTGCCAAAGATGTAAGTATCTCCTGAAGAATTCCATAAGAACAACATTATAACTATCTTCTTGATAGTGCAGATAATGGTGTATTAGATGTATAATATAATGTCTAATGCCCACTTGAAAGCTGCCTCAGAAGTGGGTTGGGCCGGGAGATACCACAATTCATGATACAGACGAGTACCATAGAACTTGAAGTAACAAGATAATGGCTTGGCGGACAGATACTTTGGCCTGCATGGCAGGTTCCAAGTAATGCTGTCTTGTGACCCATGATCGTCAAGCGCTACTAGTAGTATCTGATACTTACAAGGCGGCGTACAATGCATCTATCTGTTAGGAGTTGAGGGGCTCCTTTGTGATGCGTGAGATGTACTTGTCTCAGCGAAGACAAAGAGAGACACAAGCAGCCTGAGCGCCACACCTTTGCCGTAAATCGAATTGCCATATCACCCGAGCATTATAGCGAAGACACTGACAGCTAGTTGGTGTGGCTTGAAGAACCACAATACCACCGTACAATCACGTCGGGTTGGTGCAGGCGCTTAGTATGTCCCAATCCTGACACACATTGTTTTGTGACCCTTACTCCTTTCCGGTCGTCTAACAGAAGCTTCTGAGGCTGAATGCATGAAGCTCTTGTTACCGCCCACGGGATACGTTCCTCTTCATGGAGAGCCAAGTCAATTTAAAGGCACGAGACAGCATGTCACTGTGAGTCACGTGCGTTTGCATTAGCTCTACTAGTATTTCACAAGCGATAGATTAGCTCCTATTGCTCTTTTGCAACTTCTGACACTCCATACTCGACTCAATCAAGTAACTTGCACCAAGCCATTGCACTGCATCTGAGGCGCTGCAATGGTTCACTAGAGCTCCTATCCTTGTTCTCGATCTTCATCTTGGAGCCTTGGTGTGCTAGGCTAAGCGATGTGGTACAGGTTGTCAACTGCCTTCTAGGTCTGAGTTGCTTCTCTAAAAGTCAGGACCTTATCACCAAGGCTGGAATATCTGCTGTCTCTTCCTGCATGCTGCTGTACGACATACATTTCCATATCGGCCCCAGCCGTATCTTGTACTCTGCACTGTTCTTGGGAGCTTTCCGATTCGCCCAGGTGCAGTGTAAGGTTTCATGGCCGGATTTTCAGTCCACTTCTGCCTTGACGTCGACAATAGCCTTATTGGCCTTGCTATGAGATTGGCACTGACCATACCTGCAAAAATGATTAACGTACAGTGGAGTGCACACATTCCTGCGTGCGTGCCCGATGGTTCGTCTCTTTACATACGGGTCTTAAGCCAATAGGACCCCATCCAACTGCGGTGTTCTCGACATGATGTTGCGTTTCTGTATGTATGGGTCTGAAGAGGGTTTCAAGTAGCTCTTCGGCCCATGCAGAGGCGCCTACTGGGTTTGGTGCCTCTCATAGAACATTTTTCGAGCTTGAAGTCATGGTTCGTGCAGTACACCTGGATAATACTTCGACAGTGGTCCTCTCAACTGAACCTTCCGGTCTTTCACGGGCCGACGCTTTCCTATGAGATCTCTGCTCAATGCTCTAATGCAATTCAGATCTCCCGTGCTAGATCTTATTGTTGAGAACATCAGGGGGGAAACCTAAATTCTTCGGCTACGGCAGTTCATTCAGTAATGAGCCCCGCAAGACATTCCGGTTGGTACTGCACGGTAGGCATTTCAGCAGAGCTGGCAGAGCAGTGGCTGATGTCGACCTCGTCTGCTTATCTGCCTGTCGCCTATGAGATTGCACTCTAGTTGAGGACTATGCCCACGGTGTTTGTATTCACTCCGAGAAACCCACTTACCATTCTGGCTCTGACAGACAAAAGTGTCCCATTGGTGATCGTCATCATTGCATTCAAGATAACAAGCTCCGATGATCAACAACGAAGTTGAAATGTACCATCACGTACGAGGGTAGCAACGATCTTGCTGGTGGCATCGGTTGATTTGCTGCAAGGGTCCGTTGCGCACATATTTCGGAGGCCGTCGGTCTTTACTTATTGGACCACCTTTCAGCCCTGTACCGCTTGCTCCATGGCACTGAGCTCTGGCAGTTGGCGCTAAGGTGTAGCGGGACCGTCAACTGGCACATTGTCGGCTGCCTTCGCACAGTCGCGAGTCCACCTTTTCCTATGTTGCCACGTGTCTTGTATCAGCCTCTGATACTGGCTTGTGCGATTAAGCCACCGTTCCTTTCCAATCACGTAGCCGAAAGTTCATGGATCCACCTACTCCCTCTACGAAACATTGTGAGCTCGTTGGCAGCTCTTGCTAATACGACGCTAGGTAAAGCGCCGGTTGCAGTTCTGCTCATCGAAATCTGTCCTACCGGCTTAGATTGATGGGCAGAACCTCATTTATCCCGCTGATGTCTCTCGGACCTGGTACGTGTTCCCCTCTGGTGGTAAGCCTACGTCTGCTGCTGTACAACCTACTAGTGCCGTTCAAGATAGACTTTGGAAGTCAGCATTGTCAGCTGTTGCTGAGATTGCGCTCCAAGTGTGGTACAGGTCGGTCACCAATGTCAACGGCAGGTTGGGGTTTACGCGAAATTGCCTCGTGTTCCCAGAATATGTCTCAATCACCTCTTCGAGACATATATTTGTGTCATACCCTCTTCATGCCAGAGATAAAAGCCTGGCACTTGGAACATACTTAACATTTTGACCTCACACCACTTATCCTACTTTTAGCGCATATCATGACCTCGATCTGTCGCCATGGGTGTGTTGATGGAACCATCTTTGGAGCATGTCGAGCATGCGCCGGCAACCCACCGAGGTATGTTCGGGTTTTCTATATTCATTGCGATCCAAATATCGCCAAGCGCCCCATGCGTTCTTCTTCCGACCTCTACTGATATATTGGCATCTCCGTTAGAGGCCCAATATGTTCTCAGTGTAATGGGAAAGGTTGGAGCAAATACTCTTGTCCAACCTGCGTACCCAACACTCTTACGGCGGCCAAGCCGACTGCGAAATCTGTAAAATCCAACTCACGAACCGAGAAACCAGTCTCCCAGAGAGCGTCGCGGACAGGGAACACCAAAGAAAGCCTCAGCCGTGGGGGTTGCGACTCGGCAAACTCGAACGGAGCAGGGGCTCAGAGCTGACTGATCTCTTCGTGTGGGGCAGTGTTAATCGAGCCAAGCGGCTGTTGTATGGGTGTTCCTTCTTTCGATTAGTTCAGAGTGTTGTTGTCATGGCTTATTCAGGATTTCGCATTCTTTTACCTCTACACTCTTGGGTCTCTTCTCTACTACTATTTCCGTCACCGTCCACCACAGTCTACTAGAGAAGATCATCCTTGTTCTCGATGTTAGTTCTAATATTTTATTCTGTCACGCCAGCACTGCAGCCGAGGCTTAGATTGAGCACCCCTGCGCTCAACGGATCTGACAGCTGCCGGGTTTATACTTAATGTCTGTGATACAACAGCTGAGGCTCATGTCACTTTGATTTTAGTCCTATGGCTTGCGTCCTGTCATATAGCGGTCTGTACAGAGGTTGTAAGCTATCTTGATGTGTCATTACTAGCTTGGCCGGTTAGGTCGACAGATTGGCTTGTCCCACGTGTTCGCAGAAAAGACGCACAATTGACTTTCACGCAGAGAGGTGAGCTACCTTCCATTTACAGACATGGTCCAAGACAAATGCCTCAACCCAAGAACTACCGCTTTCTACTTTTGTGCGCAATCTCCTCGTTCGTATACGCGAGAATGGGAGCTCATAAGTAGTCGATGTCCCACAGAAATTGTTCTGCAGTTGATAATGTGATGGGCAAGGTGTGCGCTGCGCATGGATTTGCCTTGAGGCTAATCCACCTATAGCGGTCTACTTTCTATTTCTTTCGGCTACCGCGATTTTTGGTTGGGCGGTGGCAACTGAACCACGGTTGTACAACCTCCTGCACACAACGTGTGAATCCCGTGAGCAGATCATGCATCTTGCTTGACGGTTCAGATGTTTTCGTCTATGATCGTCCGAGGATCCACAACCGACCTCACATAGGATTGGTATCTGGGTGATATCCAGAATCGGAGTCGTGAAGAAGGCTGCTCGACCCACTTGAAGACTAGGTTCTCGGACCCACCGAATTCATGGAATTGTCCGACTCGAATATGCTTTGCAACAAACCCAATCTTCAGCCACGGTTTCGCGACGTCATGCGGTCTGTCAAGATCTTGGTACACTTTTCAGGTCCATTCATATTCCCATATCGAGAGGCGGCTCACGCGGCAGGTCATATTTAGCCATCCACCGGCGCTCGTCCTAGCAAAGGGTTTATACAGATGACACTCGCGCTGCCAGCAACCGGGCTACTGCTGTCCCTGCCACCGGGGGAGGCTTCCGCAAACGCAACCACTTTGCGTGCTCCTATTCCTGGTGTTGGTGCGTCTGTCGTACCATTGGGCTTCTAGTCTCATGCTTCCTGTACCTCGCCGGGCATTGACATTCATGACATCAAGTGTTTCTCAAGCGCTCCTCCCTTGTCAGCGTTACCTCAGACCACGATGTCTACGATTATGGTAAATTGCATACCACGAAGGATTGGTAGGATGCTTCGGACGTCACACGCGGCTGCCTACCAATGTTCCGGATGAGGAATACCGTTGCCGGTTGAAGTCTAGTTTTTCTAAGCGTTGCATCAGCAGGATCGAATGTGTGCTTCCATCCCGTATCTCTTCTGACAGACCACCCTTGCTAATGCCGGTATCTCCTTGTGGGTAGGGCAGCTACCTCATTGTGTATTCATTTTTCGGTTCTCTTTACCAGATCGGTCAATGGATCTGTGCTACCTGCTGCCAGATCGACTTAAGAGGTTCTTAGGAACCAGTGGTTGGGTTCCGGCGATTTCATCGATCGTCCGCAACATTTGCTTCGCCTACCTCAACATGGTCTGATCCTTTTACCTATCTATCCCGCCGCCCTGGCAGTTCCTTATTGGTTTTCCAAATCAGGTGTCGTCATGCACCCATGCTTTGTTCTCAGATTCTTCAATCTACAGTCCAGTGGTTCTCCTAGGCCTGATCTCATTACAACCTAACTTCTCCGAAGCCAGCAGGTCATGCTTCCTTTCCAGCCTCACAGTTTACCCACTTCTGAAAGATCCATCGTTTATCTTGTGCACTCAGAGTCAACGAAGTCGTCTTGGCTCTCCAGGGTGAAGGTACTATCGATCCGACTGTCATCTCAGGCAGAATGCGGTGGTAGGAGCTCCCGCTTGACTTGCCAAAAGGTGACTTTCCCCCATTTTCGCGGAGCTTACTGCGCTTGGTGGCTGAGATAGGACTGGGGCAGCCGTGATTGCTCCTCCGGCTCAGGGACCCGGCTACCACGACATGTTGAAGCTCACGGCCAACTTTTCCGACTGGCTAGCTTTTCGATCTGCCTGTGGGTTTCAGTCACCCTTCCTACTGCCACCGATGGTCTAGGGGTTAGTTCGTTTGACGGGGCAAGCCAGTCACTTTGCTCATCGATACGCGATCCTTCGCCCCTCTCCACTAGCCTGGGAAGCCAGATGAGCGTTCTACTTATCAATATGGGACAACGTATTGGTATCAGTAAATCAGTGTGATCACACATGGGTCCTCTGGAATCGTAGCATGTTTAGCTTAGCTGCACCCTTCTGCACCCTTGCACACTCTCATATACTTACTCCTGTGGGCATAGTCCTTTCACATTCTCGGAATCTTGGCATGAGCCCTACGTAGTACTACATGTACCTCTAAGTTGTGGCTTACATGTACCCAGGTGGTCTGATGTTGCAACTTATTGAATCGGTGCATGAACAGGGCGATTTCTAAGTACCTAACGAGACGTGTGTAGACTATTCGCATGTGCCGAGTGCTTACAACCTGCCAGGGAATGAACCAGAGGTTTCAACATTCACCTGGTACCAACTAGTAGGTAAATGTGTGTTCAGGTTACGCTGAGAATTGCAATTTGGATGGGCTTGGCGGACGCTCCTCACCCTTCCCCTCTTAGCTATCACACACACACACATGCGCACACACTACAGTATTAAGTACTACCATACCCTCCTCCCAACGTGCATCTCAGGCGTACTACTACTAGTATTCAGTGTACATTAGTACAGTTAGTAAGTACTACTAGTAATTCAGCATGTGTGGCTGTGGTGGAATCACCTCTGCTGTTGTTCCAGAGGGGGGGAGGTTGTGCGAATCAAAATAAAAATAATAAATATCCCGCGGGGGCGTTGGCCACTTTCGTCCACCAACTCGTTGCAGTGATGGTGGATAGATACTAGTACTAGTAGTAAGTATGAGTACACAGGACAATCAAAGATACGGTGCATCTTCATCGTACTCAGCATACTACTAGTAGTATGTCCTACACAGCATCCCATACCAGGTTAAGCCATACTAAGTAGTAGTAGTCAGTTTGGTTTTTTGGATACAAGGCAAGGCACTGCCATAGAACCCTCGTACTATAGATAGTAGGTTGAGCCTGTAATGCCATGGTCAGGGACATGTAAATTACCCTTTGGATCGAATGTAAGATCACTACCACCATGGTTACGACCACGACGGAGGCAACTACGCAGGGACAGCGAGCGAAAAAGAGCATCACAAACAGAGTCATAGTCAGCATCAGTGATTCATCCGGAGCCCAAGAGGATCCCCCCCCATTCACTAGCCGCCCGTATTCTACTGTACAGAACGCTCTCTACTAACGCAATCAAGCAATGAGCATGCGACGAGGGTCTTCAATGAATTCCTTGACTTTGACCAAGAACGTCACAGCTTCCCTGCCATCCAGTAGACGGTGGTCGTATGTGAGTGCAAGAAACATCATCTGCGGTAAGTTTAGCATGTGCTTCGCGGATTGGAAGTTAGATGCAAGCACGTACTGGTCTGATCTCAACCTCGCCATTTATGGCAACTGGCCTGTCTTTGATGGCATGTAGACCTAGCACACCAGTCTGAGGAAGATTGATGATAGGTGTTCCCATGAGCGAGCCGAAAATGCCTCCATTGCTGATTGTGAAGGTACCCCCAGCCATGTCTTCGATGGTCAGTTTGTTGTCCCGAGCCTGTTGGTGTCAGCAAGAGTAATAATGACCACATCCCAGTATCGTCTTACCTTCTTGCCGAGTTCTGCGATTGTTTTCTCGATGCCGATCATGTCCAAGGACTCCGCATTCCGCACGACAGGAGTAACGAGGCCCTTTGGCGTCGCAACAGCCACACTTATGTCGACATAGTCTCTATAGACAATAGTGTCGCCGCCGCCAGGGCCTTCGATGGATGCATTGGCAGCCGGGATCTCCTTCAGTGCCAATATGCTTGCCCTGGCAAAGGCGCTCATAAACCCCAGTTTGACGCCAGTCTTCTTGAGCACATCGTCCTTGTACAGTTTCCGGAATTCCATAATATTCGACATGTCTACCTCATTAAACGTCGTAAGCGAAGCGGCAGTGTTCTGCGACTGCTTAAGACGCTCGGCTATCCGTAAGCGCATTCGATTCATTTTCACCTGGAAGCATTAGCCCATAACTAACGGGAGGCAGACAACCACAAACCCTGTTCTCTCCCCTTGAACCTGCGCCAAAGGGCGAACCTTGCGGTCTAGGCTGCTCTGACTTCTTCTCCTCCTTTGACCTTGGAGATGGTGGAGCTGGCGTTTTATCCTCCTTGGGCGGCGGGGGAGGAGCCTTGTCCTCTTTCTGTGGAGGGGGGGCCGCCTTCTTCTCCTCCTGAGGAGGCGGTTTTTGCTCATCTTTCGAGGGTTTACCCTCTTCTTGTGGATCGGACGACTTCTTCTGATCACCAGGAGCTGGCTCTTTAGGCTCCTGCGTTGCCTGCTTTTCTTCACCGCCTCCTGATTCCCCTGCCTCGAGCCTCACCAAATCTTGCCCGACTGTCACGGTGTCCTCTTCCTTTGCCAGAAACTCCTTGATAGTGCCAGCCTCAGGAGAATTGACGGATACATCGATCTAAGGGATAGTGTCAGCACTCGCACCAAAGTGTACTCTAGCATGCCGTCTTGCCTTGTCTGTTTCAATTGTTGCTATCTCTTCGTCCCGTTCCACATAGTCGCCGACCTCTACATCATTGTAAGCTCATTGGATCGAAAGGCCGATACTGGAGACATGCGTTTGCTGAACTGCTTTAAGGTTCCTTCTGATATCGACTCGGCCATTTGGGGTACCTTCACCATCGTCTCGGCTGCATCAGCACCAGGTCAACACTGCCTTCCCAAGAAGCCGAGCCTAGCAAACCATTTATTCGTGAAGTCGTGCTGAAGGTAGACGTGTTGAGTGGAGTGAGGAGACATCTGGAGGCATTAGTACACTCGAACAAGCCTAGTAACCATCTTGTGCTCACTTCGAGCCGATATTTGCTGGTTTTTGAGATTGAGCATATGGTATGTTCTCGGAGTGCAAGCGGGAGGTCCGTAGAAGGCTGTAAGAGCGAGCTGCCACCCGACAGCAAGCTCTCCGTGGTAGGAAGAGAGCTCCGGCGGAAGCTCGGGAGAGCGGTCTTGAAATCATGACAAGAATAAGGCAGGTAACCAGACGTAGGAAATGCAACAGGAGAAGAAACAAATGAGTGACTGAGCTCGGAGGCTCCGTATTTGTAGGTGCTCCTGGCGGCAAGTTGGCTATGTGGAAAGCTGTTTGACAGCTCTGGAGCGAAAAGGCGAAGTGCAGCTCTCTTCGGCAAAATAGCCTCACACTAACCAAAGCCACAAACCGCTGGGCAACGGCCAACGAAAACAACCACATTCAACATCTTGCGAAGCGGCTAATTGATCGATCTCCTGGGCCGGCAGCTCTAAAACATCTGCCGCCTACACACTGCCCATACAGTGAATGGTAGAGCCGGTGTTTTAGCCCGTCATGTCCGTCAACCCGGCACTGAAGACAGTTCGGTACTCCCACCCCCCAAGGTCAGAGCGATTGACGGTGTGTCTGACTGTGGATAGCTCTCTATACCGGCGGGCATTGAAGCTGTCTCTAGACTGGGCAGTGCAGAGAAATCTATGGAGGGGACAGGCAGTCTACATTCGATCTTTGTTCGACGCGAAAAAGGACATCAAGGATCCGCGACAGCAACGAGTACGACATTCATGAGGAGGGATGGATGATCAATATTGAGACGAGGCGCTGACCTTCGGCGTGCAGATACTTTTTATGGAGACTGAGAAATTGCTGCAGAAGTTCAAGCATCCAGATCCGTACAGGCCGCCTACCGCTCCCGGGGGTAAGTGAGGAGCGCACTGGTCCATAATACCTTCTAACCAGTTCCTACAGGCTCCAAATACGAAAGAAACCTTCCAGCGCCAGATCTACCTCGTAAGTTCACTGGGTTGCCGTGTCCCCTTTCTTGCTGACGAACAAATAGCACCTTCATCGGAGCAGGTTCGGAGTCTATGAAAGATGCGCTGCACTGAGGGATGAAACTTGTACATGAATAATAGGAGCTATAAATTCAATGGACATTGAGCTCGAACGCACACGGAAGACGGGATCGTCATCATTACCTTAGTACTCCAAATAACCTCGAAAGCGCCCAGAGCAGTACATAGAACACCGTCGACCTTGATACTGATTCGATAGATTCCATGTCATACTTACCCTCTACATTACTGCGGTCGCTGTTCAGCGAGCTTGTCACGGAGTCATCCAACTGGAGAACATATCTTGAGGTATTGGAGAGGTTCAAAGCAAGGTGAAATGCAAAGCAAGAATAGAAACGTTTGTCAGGTAGGAAAGAACAAGTGAATCGTTCTGATGGATTGCCATTTGTGATATGATTGATTGGTATCACTCGCTAGCACATGTTTTGCAAAGCCAACCGCCTTGCCTGCACCTTGGTGTCCGTTCTCAACCCATCCATGTCATGATGTCCATGGACATAATTTACAAACCTAGTAGCGAATAAAGCAAACCATGATTGGACCCAAACCAGAACCCCGTAGACGCATCATGAAAGAATCCGCAAAGTCACGCCAGAAGATGAAGACACTCATAGCTCTTGGCTTCCAGGCTTGCCCTTGGCAGTCTTCTTTGGCAGGAGATCTGAAACCCATTGTCAGTGGACTGCTTGGAGCCGTAGGACGAAATGCAACTTACTCTGGTGGATGTTTGGCAGGACACCACCTTGAGCGATTGTGACGTGGCCGAGGAGCTTGTTCAATTCCTCATCGTTTCGGATGGCGAGTTGGAGATGACGAGGGATGATTCGAGTCTTCTTATTGTCACGGGCGGCGTTCCCGGCCAGTTCGAGAATTTCAGCGGCGAGGTACTCAAGGACGGCAGCGAGGTAGACTGGAGCACCAGCACCGACACGCTGGGCGTAGTTGCCTTTCCTCAGAAGACGATGAACTCGGCCCACTGGAAACGCGAGACCAGCTTTCGACGAGCGGCTGCAGGAAGTGTTAGTCTAGATTTCAAAGATAGATAGGACGGAATCCGAGCTTCAAGATGCGCGCCACGCGTCAAGTGAAGCGCCCTTTGAAGCTTCAGAATCACAACAAGTGGGACTCACGATTGAGCATTCTTGCCAGAGCTTGACTTGCCACCTGATTTACCTCCAGACATGTTGATTAAGGGTTGCTTGAAAAGGTTGAAAACCGAAGAAGAGGTTGAGAGATGAAATTGAGGTTGTTGTAGCTTTGCAGATGGATGTTGAAACGTGGATGGATGAATTTCAGAAGAGCAAGGCAATGCGTGGATGGTGGTGGGTGAGCAATTTATAAGGTGTTTGTAGGGGGTGACGTTCTGACAGTGGGTGCACCTTCAGATCAACCCACAAATGTTAGTTGTGTGGTGATCCAATGACAGGGCCAGATCAGAGTTGCTTGGATAGTTCCCGTTCAGTTAAAAGCTAGGTGATCCCAAGCTGTACGCCAAGCACCTGCCAGTACCCCCACTCAAAGATCAGTCCAAGCCCCCAACTCAAAACACTCTAACAGCGCACTGATCTCTTACACCGCCCTTACCAATAATACAGCCGGACCATGCCTAATACTGCCTAGCTTCACAATCGCAACTTTTGCCCTATTTCCCATACTAAAAAGTAAAAGTGGCGTAAAGATCATACCAATCCAATACGGTACTGAAATTGTGCCTGCAAAGTTGGATCAACCCACCTTGCCTCGCCTGCTAGTATAAGTACATTCAACCCTCGCACTTCGCGGCTTCCACTCTCTCTTCTCCTTCATCCAACATCCACAACAACTCTACCACATCTATCGGTCTCATCCGTCCAACCGTCTCATCCATTTCCAAGTTTCGCATTTCGCGTTAAATCACACCCAAAACTCCAAAAATGCCTGCCAAAGCTGCTGAGAAGAAGCCATCCACTGGTGGCAAGGCCCCAGCTGGAAAGGCTCCTGCAACGGAAAAGAAGGAGGCCGGCAAGAAAACCGCTGCCGCTCCATCTGGTGAGAAGAAGAAGAGGGGAAAGACCCGGAAGGAAACCTACTCCAGCTACATCTACAAAGGTAGGTCCTCCCACTTTTGCGCATCTCAATTTTAATTTAATCCAATCTACTGACACGTAATATTCTCCAGTCCTCAAGCAAGTCCACCCAGATACTGGTATTTCCAACCGTGCAATGTCCATCCTGAACTCCTTCGTCAACGGTATGTTATCAAAACCCATTTCGCATCTGTCATCGACTAATATCTTCTAGACATCTTCGAGCGTGTCGCAACTGAAGCTTCCAAGCTTGCGGCCTACAACAAGAAATCCACCATCTCATCGCGAGAGATCCAAACGTCCGTTCGACTTATCCTCCCTGGTGAACTGGCCAAGCATGCCGTGTCAGAGGGCACAAAGGCAGTGACCAAATACTCCAGCTCAAGCAAATAGAATACTTCTGCCACTTCCATGAGGTTTTTCTTGCTTATCTCTCGTTCACGTCTTCATCCTGTGAAGGAGCATTGTGCTTTGGGAAGGCTCGGGTGTTGAACGGTTGCGAACTCTTTTTTTTATTATGATGTGCTCATGGGAACGGCTCTGCTTTACAGGGCGATCGGGTTGCTGGTGGCGGGTCGGCTTTTGCCAGTGCTGGCATGAGAGGTAGTGTGAGGCAAGGTGAATCGCTTATGTACAATATTCACCCCCTGGTGCAGAAAGACATTTGGTCTGATAGCCCACAATCAATCCAAATCCAAATGCAACCTGTCCCATGGCTTTAATATCTGGACATGCTGTTCCCTGTTATGCCTTTACCTCGCAGTAAAGATATACACATTATATGCCTCCAAAGACTGATATAACGTGTCTTCAACAACAAACGTTCCCTGACTTCATCGATTACCAAACCTCAAGCACCGCAGAATTGCAGAATCAAGCAATGTTCCGTCACCCGTACTTCAAGTATTTTGAGTTCCTGGCGCGAGACTGACACGCTAGTCAGGACGAAGTAGCAGAAGCATGAAAATCAGCAGAGCAGTTCTACGTAGCTTATCACGCGCCGACCGTGTCCCGGTATTAATAAACAACAGTAGTACTAGCATAGCGATCAACTACTAGTAAGATCCTGTTCGCTCCTGGAGTACGGAGTAGTAGTATAGGATACCCATAGCCCTTGATATCATAACCCGTTACAAGATATAAAACCTGCACCCTCTTTGACTTCATATCTGAGATCCTCAATCCTCAACACCATCGCTATGCGATCTTCAGAAAGACAGTGCAGCCTCCTAACATCAAACCCCGACCTCGGTAAGCGTATCCTCCTCGTCCTCTGTATCATCAAAGGTTTCAACCTCATCCACGGCCCCCTCCCTCTCCTTCGTCTGTCCATCCCCTGGCGGGGCCTTGTCATATACCCTCACTATCGTCTTGCCCCTAACCTCTGCAACTCTCCTCTTCCAATCTGCCCAGTCCTTCTCGTCGCGGATCAAGAAGCCGAGCAGCATACTCGGATCCATCTCACTGATCCTGAGGCTGCGCAGACGGCGGGTATGAACGCTAGCTAGCTCTTCTTCGGTGTATCCCGAGGGGTCGGCGTGGAAGGGGAGTGCGGGCCGGGTTTCATGGGGGTCGAGGTAGAAGAAGGAGTCGCCTTGGCAGCCAACGAAATAGTGGCTGCTTGAAGGACGGCCGCCAGCTATGCCGATCGATTGAGGGTAAGTGAGGGTGGATTTTAGGGCTTCGTAATAGACAGGGGTGATTCGGTCGGGGCCTAGACGTATGCCGAGGAGGATGAGAGTGGGTTGGATTTGGCTGGATGTATCTGCGGCGACGCTGCGGAAGGTGTCTTCGTACACGTCTGACGAGTCGGATGTTACGTAGACGCGTAGGCCTGCTGAAGCGCCTTCTGTTGAGAGAGCTCTGCGATGTGTCAGATTCATGCATACTATGATCGTGTAAGGGATACTGACCTGATGCAGCTCGCGGTCGCAGACGGGCCAAACCACTGGCCAGGATGCTTCCCGCAAGCAGTTGCGCCATGTTGAACAAATCTATGGATCGAGAACGGTGCCCTCGGGTCGTCAGCAAAAAGAGAAACCGTCTTCGCCTCATCAGCATCCTGCTTCCTCTTCCTTCGCCAGTCTCGGCCTTGATGCAGCATGATCAGGGCATTGGCCAGCAGGCTCTGTCCCGAGCGTATCATACAGCCCCAACCAGTATCGCTGCTGAAGCCTTCGCGGTCTGCCAGATTACGAAGCCGTACAGCGAAGGTCATGGAGGAAGTGGCGCTCGGATCTTGAGAGCGAGGTATTGGTGGGAAGTTCGATCTGTATGTCATCCATATCCTTGACTCGAAATCGTCCAAGAAAGCAGACGGCCAGCCACCCTCGGCAGATTCATTGTTCATAGATGGTATGTCTCCATCCACTATTGATGCGTCATCGAAGCTACTGCTTGTTGGTGGGACAGACGCAGTTGACTCGGGACTGGTCGACACAGTCGAAGCTGTGGTGGAGAGGGGAGGTTGGGAATCGGCAGCAGAAGATGCGATCTCAACGAAGTCACCATGATCGGTTGTCGAGACCGGCTTGGGAGGTGGACTCGTATATTCCCGACCAAGACACCAGATCGGAATGCCGCTTTGGTCGTTATACTTTAGCTCTGGGTCCCAGAAGTAGCGGATAATGCCGCTATTCATTAGGTCGCTCTTAAACATGCCGAGAATCAGTAGCAATGCAGGCGAGGTGGGAACGGTGCAATCCAAAGCAGGCGGAGTATATTCATAAGGACGATGTTCGTTCGTTCAGTAGAGCATCGCTTCGTAGTCATGCGGAGAAGTGGCTCGATTGAGGCAACGGAGGCGGCACTCTTCCGGCTTATACTTCCCCTTCAGTCAACGTCAACTGGTCTAAGTGTTCTGCAATTCCTCTAATTTATATCTTCGCACTTACCCGGGCATCTTGCCAAAAGTTCTGATGGCAGACGTGGCGGCTGTGAAGGGATGTGTGGTGGTTGAGAGAGTCATACTTACATACTCCGTACCCATGGATGCCTGGACCCTGGCCTCGTTCATGGTGTTATCGGGGGGCCACACCAATATTTACTGTAATCCTCTGCTCGTACCTCAACGTCAACGTTAAGTCTTCAGGACTTATGCATGGCATGCATCCGTGCAGCATTCACAGTGTTTGCATTCTAGCTATAATTTGACTTGAAGGCGGCTGCTGCTTGCAGCTACACTCAATCATGTGAAGCGAAGCGCAGTCCGATCAATCATTGGCCTCTAACCCTTCAATGTACTTTTCCATCTTCCCTTTCTCCTGAGGGTGTACTATTAGTGTTCGAGATAGACTGTAGGAAGCTGCTCGAAGTCTGGGAAATCAGCAAACATGGGATCTGGGGCTGCCAGGAAAAGAGCCTCCCGCCAAAAATCCCGACAAGCTGCGCCTACAACATCTCAAGTCGCATCATGGGGATCCTCTACTTCGAAAGCTCCAAACTTGGATTCAGGCTCGCGCACACAATTACTACAAGGCTGGAACTCGTTCTCTAATCAAGATCAGTTATTCACTCTGAGCCAAGAAGCTCGCAATACCCACAGGTCAGCTTGGAAGGACTCCAACCGACTCCGGGACACTGCTATCCAGTTTGTGAGTGGTGGGAACCTGCACCAGGACAATCCGAACCGAGAGGAGAAAGAGGAGGAGGCTGATGCGGAACACTACGAAAATGCGCCTGAACAAATAAAGAACGTGCCGATGCCTTTAACAAATCAGCCCAACGAGCAGACACCTTTTATGAACAAGGAGGAGGTTGTAGGCGCCAGCATAGAAGTGGAAACTGTCATAACAGAGCAAGCCGAGCAGGGTGGCTTCCCTGATGCGAACCGAAACCCTTCCTTTGTGCGAACACGGTCAATTTCTGCCTCATCAACATCCTCCAGTGAAGTCATACTGTTCGCAGGCCGCGGCAACCATCAGAAAAAGAAAAGGAAATCCCCACCTCCATCAATGCCTGGGTGCGATGGTGCACAGGCGTCCTCAGGATCAAGACTAAAGGATGACAGCTCTTCCCCTAAGAGATTACCAGCTAATCTTCCATCACGATTGAAGCCAGATGCCACAGAATTCGTTCCAACTCAGCTCACTGAGTCTGGTCCCAGGTACTCTTTAAGAACGCAAGACGTGGTAGGGTCGACCAGCTTCCCCAAGGATGTAAGTGGTTCAACCAATCATTCGGACCAAAAACGCTCGAAGGGTCGACCAAGGCGAGATCAGCGAACGTTTCTAGAAAGTTACGACCACGAGGAGGAGATCATACGTGATTACATTGAGAACATTAAAGAGAACCAAAGCACAGAGGAGGATGCGTCTTCGGATTCGAATGAACACCCCGACACTAGAGAATCCGGCCTACATGATGGTAAAGCCCAAACTGGCAATTCAGTGCCTGAGCGGAAGAGTCAAAGCAAGAGTCTACGCGATGAATGGAGTTCTGATGACTTGCGCGACTTCGATGAACTAGAAACCTCAGAAGACGAACTGACTGATCCAGGCGGAGTGTTCTCTCGCAGGGAACGTCCAAGTGGTCGTCAATACCTCGTCACCCCCAAAGGCCAAAGCACAGACTTTGCAAAATGGATTCTTCAAGAAAAGCTGACCTCCACCGTCGCAAGAGAGCTCATTATTGCTTTCGAGGAAACACATGTTGGAGAACCAGATGAAAGCGAGAAGGATATTGATGATGAGGACGACGAAGGCGATTGGGACGTTTCATCAAGTGACGATCCGGAAAACGAAGCCCTAAACGACCTGATACGCGACCACGACTCCGAACATAACGAGAACGAACGCATCCTAGAACATACATCTCGAATGACAGATGCCGACCTGGCACGCATCCTCAACAAGCAAGCAGAGCTAGGTATTGAGACAGACGAGATTGTTCTGTTTGATGGCGCCCTTGAAGAATCCCAAGACTTCATCTCCTTCTCAGCCAAAGCCCACACCTCAAATCGCACCCGCTCGAAACAAAACCGTCGCTCAAAAGGCACATTCCCCTCTGCGGAAGCATTCGCCGACGTCCTAGACGAAGACCCATACAATGGCTTTGACGTCATGGACTTCGATCGTCCGAGCCTGAAACCGAAAAAGAGAGGTCGAAAATCCGCCAACGGTCTGCCCTTCGAGCTCGAGGACGACGAGCTCGCAGATCAACTGGCTCAATCGTGGGCGAATGATCGCGCAAAGAAAGCTATGAAGAAAGTGGAACGAGAAGAGCTCCGTCAAGCCGGACTTCTAGGCGCTAAATCTAGGAAGGGTAATAGGATTGATCTGCAGACCAAGTACAAGAATAGCGGCATGGATATGGATCAAGTCAAGGCCGAGATTAGAACGTTCTTACTGGACGACGACCGGGAGTCTCTGGCGCTGGCTCCTATGCAAAGCCCGCAGAGAGCTCAGGTCCATCTGTTAGCGAAGGCGCTGTATCTAAAGTCACACTCGCAGGGCAAGGGCGATACCAGATTCCCGATTTTGACCAAGACAGACTTCTCCGGCAGATATGATGAAGACAACATCTCGCAAATCGATGCCTTGCTCGCCAAGCGGAAATTCTCGACCTACTGGGGCAAGAAAGACAGGACGGCTCCTAAGTCGCGAGGTGGTGGGAAAGCGAGAAGAAGCGGTGGAGGTGGTGTTGCTGCAGGCGCATCTTACATGGATGGAGACGTGGTGGGAGCGTCGGCGCCGGAGTTGGGCAGTGAAAATCGTGGCAGAGCGATGCTGGAGAAGATGGGTTGGAGTTCAGGGATGGGGATCGGGAAGGTGGGGAACAAGGGAAGGGTGGAGGTTATTCAGCATGTCGTGAAGAACACAAAGGCCGGGCTGGGATGAGCCGGATCGTGGTGGACTGACTTGACTCGTCGGTTTGGTCTGGTGGCCATGGTCCCGAGTGAGTGCTGTTGAGTGCTGTTGATGCTTGACGTCGTGTGCTGTGGTTCATGGAATGTGCTAGCTTGTCCAAGGAAATGCCCAATAGCAAAGGAATAGATGCTTTGCCACGCTGATTGTGTAACCTAGTTATACTAGTAGGATTCAAGTTGTGGCTTTCAGCTGGTTAGCGGTTCCTGATCGAACTGGCTGGCGAGGACAGTCAAGGTAAATAATGGCCGATAGGAACAGAGCATGTCTTTCATGGAAATAAAGTACTATCATGCCCATTCCTACACAGATTCGATATTGCTCGGATGCTATTTAAGCGGTTTCAATTGCTACTTACCCATTTTCAATCAAGTTAGTCGAAGAATCATGTCTGAATCCTAAGGGAACGACGTTTAAATCATTTGCTCCTTTAAGAAATGCGCCTGGGCACTATCTCTTCCAACGCATTCAGAATGCACTTAAATGCACTTGCACGTCCAGAGGAGGGTAAGCTAGTATTGCTAGAGCGATCGCTCTTCGGGACGTTTGAGGCCCCTTTTCCTGGACGCCAGCTGTTTTGAAGGCTTTGCCAGACACACCCGGACATATCCTCGTCCGTCCCGGTCCCGCCTGATCTCATCAGCCTGGTTTTCAGGGCTGCTCTCCATCCTCTCCCTCGCCAGCCATACTCATCCGCCGTCGGTAAATCGTATTACGTTTCTCCCTTCTATCTCAATGTGGAGCCGCTAAACATCCACTCCCCCTTTCTGCTGCTATCAAGCAATCAACCATCCGTGACCGAACACATACCTTCAGGCGCGAAGACAGCAGCGGATCCGCCGACTGGTCGAGAGTTCACGAGAATTGAACCATCCCAGGGTCGATCATTGGTGAACTAGGTGAAGAACCCTCTTATGATGAAGGGCTTAAATCGGGCGCAGAGCCATCAATCTCAACTGATACACCGCGCAGAGTTCGGAATGGGAACCACGTCAAAGGTGATTCGATGACACGCCACCTCTCCCAAGCTTGCCTCCTGCAAACCTCTTGATGGAATGATCCGGGTGCTCGCCTTAAGTTGGAGAAATCGTAAAGAATCGTTTTAACCCCTTGTCCCAGTACTAGCGAGTCATTCACATGACGGCACACTTGTCATAATTTTCCCCATATCGATCGACACCCGCGGCATGCTGATTCTCCTTCTGCTTTGCCTTGACCTCAGCCGGGAATTTCATCTTCAGGAACTTCATCAATTTAGCATCCACGTTTTCACCACAAGCTTCCATGACGACTCCGCCTCTGCAGAGGGGACAGTGGTCTTGCTTCGCACGTTGCATGACGATGAGACATCTGATGCAGAAGACGTGATTGCATCTCAGTCGGACGGGTTTGAAGGAGATAGTCAAACAGACTGGGCAGAGATAGTCGTTGATCTGGGGTACGATCGGCAGCAGCTGTTCTTGGATGGTAAAGCAGGCTGCTTTTGCCAGATCATGTGCAACGAACTGCTCGTCGGCGAGCATCCGGGGCAGGTTGGCTTGCATGTGCAATGCTGTTCGCTTGTCAAACTTCTTCATGATCTTGGTTAGTGCAGTACGATTGATTTCCTGGAACTTCATGAATTGCAGGAGCGAGGCGTTGATGTAAAGAAAGGAATTAAGTGCGGCGCTACCATTGTGGGATAATCTGAGCCTTTTCCGTTTATCGGCGATGCCATTGCTGAAATCCTCAAGCTGCTTCTGTGCGGCAGAGCAAGATCGCGTCCCTGTGTCCTGCTTACTCGTGGAGAAGAAGATCTGTGAGTCGACATATAGCCGGAAGATCTCCCGCCATGCCTCGACTTCAGCCCTTGATCGTTTAGATGCGATCTCCGTCAGGTTGGTAATATCACTACCGAGCTTGTTTATTTGAATTGTCAACTGCTTCTGTTTCATTTCCTGAAGCCGGTTGAGATCGTCTAGTTCTCGCTTGAGTATTTGAAAGAACTCCGAGTCAGAAGTTAACGGAATCTCCACGGTTTCAAAAGCTTCCGTTGAATCACCGATTTCCAGTTCGACAGTGTTGCCGTGTTCGGAAACAGACAGGAGGGTGGGTTGCGAGGTACCTCCATCTATCCCTGCTGCAGCTGAGATAAAGAGTTGCTTCTCTGTCCGTGGGGACCTCGGAAGACCTTTGAGGAAATTCCGTGTTTCAGGACTGAGCCATGCATCAAGAGGTGAACCATCTCTCGGGTCGATTGCAACCGTAAGCCTGGGCTTGAAATTTGCACCTCCACCTATGAAGGCGGTTATTCTACGCCTAAGGAGGTTGATAGCTAGCTGGCTTACTCGATATATAGTAATGATAGGGCCTGGAACGAGGCTCTTCAGGGCTTGCTCTTATCGTGACGATTTCATCATTGTTGTCGACGTTCTGCCACAACTGCTCGAGTATGTGCGGATCTAGTCCAAGTTCTCGTAGCTCTTTCTGGACCTTCTTGATACACTTCTTGAGCTGGCGATAAGAAATTGCCGAATCAAGCCATTCTTGAGGGTATTCTTCCTTCCTCAAGGATGCATCGAAGTCATGAGCAAACTTCATGTTGATCAGAAACTATTTTCCAGCTGATGACAACCCTGCTTGTTACTAGGGCACTCAGTCTCATTTTCATTCAAGTAGGTAGACTTTTTATTCTGAATACGGTCGGGAGGAACTTAGGGTGGTTGTCACCGAGCACATTACTGGTTGTATTCGATGACAAGAAACCCGCAGCATGTTTTCTCGCAAGCTTCCCTAATGCACTGGATATCCGGTCGACAAGGGGCGGCAATTGTGTACACCAACCCAGATGCTATGTATGTGACATCTGAAAATGAGGAGTGATGTCAGAAGATGAAAATCTAAATGTCCGCCAAGACAGGATTGCCGGTCGAAATGATTTTTAATCCGCCTGCCCAAATTCAGACCAAGCACATCTCGCGGACGGTAACCACTGCAGAAAAGTACACCAGTTTGCCACTTTAGGTCTCTATGCGCCACGGCAGGTTGAGATGACGCTCGTCACGATACCAACTGATTTTGGTTGAATGCGACTTGCTCATGGACATTGATATCCGAAAACATGGGTCAGGCTCACTCGTCTAACGGCGATACACCACAGAATCAGGGACAGAACAAGGTCGACTACTACGAATTACTCGGCGTTGAGCGTCAAGCATCTGACGACGAGTGAGTGGAGTTCTGCTCGGGAGGGTCTCAGGGCTGACACGATTCCACCAGAATCAAAAAGGCATATCGCAAGAAAGCGCTCGAGCTACACCCAGACCGAAATTATGGCAACGTGGAACACGCCACAAAGCTGTTTGCCGAGGTCCAGTCCGCTTACGAAGTTCTCTCAGATGCGCAGGAAAGAGCGTGGTATGATTCGCACCGAGATGTCTTCCTTGGAGCCTCTCAGTCAGGCCAGGAGACACATGATGAGTTCTTCTATAACATACGAATGACCACGGCAGACGATGTTCTCAAATTCACGGTGAAATACCATAGGCGAACGGATTACAGCAATTCAAGCGCTGGATTTTATGGTGGACTGCGGGAATTCTTTGGTCAGCTCGCGAAAGAAGAGGAGATCGCCTGCAAATGGGAGAATATGGAACCGGTGGAGTATCCTGACTTTGGACAGAAAGAAGATGACTACAACGATGTGGTAAGACCATTCTACGCCGCATGGAACGCCTTCGCTACAAGGAAAAGCTACTCTTGGAAAGACGCCTATCGTCCTTCGGATGCACCTGATAGACGGGTCCGCCGGTTGGTGGAAAAGGAGAATAGAGGTCTGCGTGAGCAGGCTATCCGGGAGTTTAATGACGCTGTGAGAGCTCTGGTTGCCTTCGTACGGAAGAGGGATTCCCGATACCAAGAAAATCAGAAATCTGAGGAGCAGCGTCAGAAATCTCTACGCGAGGCAGCAGCTGCACAGTCTGCACGCTCCCGCGCTGCTAGGCAGGCAAAGTTGGATGAACTCGATCAAGTGAATCTACCTCAGTGGGCAGAGCCAACTAGGGTTGATGAACGCGTGGGAGGCTTTTCCAGTGGAGAAGATGTAGAGCAGCTCGAAATCGAATGTGTCGTTTGCAACAAGACCTTCAAAAGTGAAGCACAGTACGCGGCTCACGAACGGAGCAAGAAGCACATCAAGCTTTTGAAGCAGTTGCAGCAAGATATGAGAAATCAAGATCAGCAGTTTACAGAAGATGGCAATCAGTCAGCAGCCGCCAAACCTATCCATCAGACAGTATCCAGTTCTGCGGAAGAAGAAGCAGGGTGCCTGAACAAGGTGCCGTCTCTTCCAGACCAGCATATTGGTTCGGATCTTGGACGAGAAAAGCTCCTTGACGAGGACAAAACCCCCGTAGGGAACTTGCTTGCCTCCAATGGAAGTTTAAGTAGTGGATCAGACGGCAATGACTATGCCCCTCGATCCGAAGTTGAGAGCCGGCTCGTCGATCTAGAAGCGGAGATCTTAGCAGGTGGGCTGGACACCACCGCCATCAAAGACACCACCAGCGCATCCGACAGCGATGCTCCTTCTAAACCTAAACTGGGGAAGGCGAAACAGAAACGAGCAAAACGTGCGGCCCAGAAGGACGCTGGAGCAACTAAATCAACTACCTCGAGTTTCAGCTGTGCTGTCTGCCAGGCTGATTTCGCATCCAAGACAAAGCTCTTCAACCATATCAAAGAGAGAGGTCATGCGGCGCCAGCAAGTGTCACTGGATCCAAGGGGGGGAAAGGTAGCAAGGGAAAGAAGGCATGATGGTGTCGCTGCGAGGCAGTCTTTCGGCATGAATACATGTTTGTCTGTGTAGTGAGGAGCCAGTGCCTGACGCCTAGGAATGAGCGCATGGCAGCTTCAATATAGATTCTCTCTTCAACCCTGGTAAGCAGTGGCTGTTCGAAGCCACTTTGTCGGGACAAGCCGATATGGCTGCCCCTGCTGTAAGGAAGGACGCATCAACAAGTGTGGTTTGAAACTCATCAGCGCTGTCCTTTTGGCGGGGTGGGTGATGCATCCCGTTTCTTCTGCGGCTTTCGAGCCAAAAGTAAGCAAGATTGTTAGCCAGCTCCCACTCTTATTTCGCAACTTAGAGTAGATATTTTAGCCGTTTCTCTTCTTGGATACGTCCGGATGGTGACTAACTTCTTTTTATGCCATCTGACTACTAGTATTATTAGTCTGTCGGTGTGAGAAAAGGGCACCTTTCTTTGTTTCGAGTCGCAAGATCCATCCACAGAGGAGCAAGCTTATCGTTTCCAATATACATGCAAGTCATGTATCTCCCGTACTCAGCTGCTGGCCTGTCATACCACTTCTACCCAATAGACCTTTCCGCTACTTTATTATGGGCGATAAGCGCTGTGCAAACCACGAGTATGCAGAGGATGTCGATGCCATGATTCTGGAGTATCTCATTTACAACGTGACGAAAGCTTGTATCGACGATTTTGCTGCCAGAAATGTTGGTGAGAACGCCTTACAGGCCTCGCCCAATGTCTTGACGCAGCTGCATGTTCTTAATGGTAAGACTGACTTTATGTGAGCTCTGGTCCAACTGCTGCTGAACAGATGATCTGACAGATTTTCTACACATTTATCGGGCAAAATATAAGTCAAAGGAGCTGGATGAAGAGGTTCGTCTCTGGATGGAGATTCTCGAGCTCGTGGCTTTGGTTGTGTATCGACTCGTGAAGCCTTTTCCACTTTCCACAACTGTGACCTCGGTGGCTGCACAACGACAGCTTGCAGAAAGGCGACAGTACTGGCTTTCAGCTCGCCAAAAAACGTCACAGGTCACAGAAAAGGAGTCTACGATCTATAAGACTCTCAACAACTTCTGCACTCAACCAACGACCACGATCGAGAACCAGCTGCCACATCCAACGCTTGGTAGCATCATTCCTCTGTTCTTCAACATCTCCGCTAGGATTGCAATCTTCATCGACCAGAGCATGAGTGAGCAATGGATTGAACTCGCCGCTCAGTTTATGCTCCAGGCGGCCCTGGAATCATGTCTAATGCTTGACGGCACCGTGGAGGGTGGAAATCCGCTGGCTCTGTCATTTGCCTGGGGTTGGATTCCATCCACGTATTGGAAAGATTTTGACTCGAGTGATAAGTCTGGAATCGAGGCTGAGCTAATGATAAATGACATGTTCGCGGACGACCGTGGCAACCAGTCAAAGGGGGATCCGGCATGGCAGAAGGCGAGGCTGAAATACATGTCCCTGTTGGGTAGTCTCCAGTCCGGGGAGAGGCTGGACAACCGTTCATTGGTGACGCAGCTCCAGAAGATTACCAACGAATATCCAATTCGCGAGTTTGAGAGAAAGGTCATGGTATTTGCGCAGCAGATGTGGGAATTTTGCCGGAAACCGCTCCTGGTACAGATAGAAGAGGGCAGGGTGAAGGGGATGACCGAGTGCGAGTTCGAGGACTTCAAGAAGAGGATCTTCGTTCAACTCTGAGACATCACCCTATTTGCATATCTGAAGCAGGCACCTCGCCAGAAGGCACTTATGTATACTATACTATGTGTGTTCACCATCCTGCTCCAGGTTACTAGGCAATTCGAGCGCTTCGTTGGCTAGAATTGTCCACGAGGACTGGTTCTTGAGTGTTAACGAGGCCAACTAACATGTGTAACACACCCTTGTCCGCAACAGAATTTACTAGTACTTAGCACTTTAGGCCTCGGAGCATATTTCTACTACTAGTATTCAAACGCCACTGGTGCGAGTTTGGAGACAGAATGGATTGGAATACTTAGCTTAAGCGAGCGTTATGTGGACAAACGTTGATTGGTTCTGGCCATTCGGCCCAGATCCGCGTTGGTTTTGATAAATATTTGTAGAACGGCGATGAGTTAGAAATCGGCGGCTTGGAATTTGGTAGGAATGGAGATGTTGGCCATAAAATCGTTGTCAATGGGGGTGTGTTTTACATGTCAGCCGGCCAACGACACCGTGAATGAACAAATCCACGATGAGAATACCATGATTGAGATTGCATGACGTGGGTTTCCACTTTGAGCGATCATCGTCATCGCCCCAATGTCGTTTGCCTCCGCCAATCCAAACGCTTCCCACTGTTGACACTACTACGTATATTCATCAGAGACTCCAAGCAGCAACCACCGAAATGGCCCAAGGAGAGCTTGCCAGTTTACCAGTCGAGATCCTGCGAAGTGTCTGCTTCTTTCTTGACTGGCATGATGCCATTTCACTGCAATCCACGAATCGACGCTTTAGAGATGTGGCAAACGAACATCTGTTGTGGAAATACTACTGTCGATGCTCGTTCAGATATTGGGCTGTATCGCACCAGATATCCTCCAAATTAGCAGATCCGAGTTTTTTGCAATGGAAACAGCTGTTCAGATATCACCACGAAGCAGAAATTAGGACCATGTCTGCTCTACAGGGCATCATCTCCAGTCAGAGGGCTCGAATCCCAAAGATTGAAAGCATTGTTGAGCTTGGCTACGATGCCAAAGCTGCGCTCCTCCAGAGCCATGATAGAGCTTCGGAATCCGATGATCATCTAGCCAGGAGGTATACTATGTGCTCATGGTCCTCTCGAGGCGGTGACTAATGCCCGTCCAGATACTGGTCTCATGTCGCGCTAGGCTGCTTGCACAGGTCCCGTGCAGTGCAAGAGTGGGCGGCTTTGAAGGACGGCGAGCAGAAAGACGCATCTTTTGAAGAACCAGTTGGAGCTCTCGATCTTTTCATCCTCGACGATGCGCCTGAAGGAGATATAGACGACGTAAGTGCAGGACCCATAGTCTGCTTGTCATAGCCCCCAGATACAAATCATCACCGTGTCACACTCCTCCATGATCTGAAGTAACTGGGGCAGCAGATATTTCGCAAACTTGATGAGTATGTAGATGCAGTCCGTCATGCTCATCCAGATATCGAAGACCAATCTCCACGGCAGAAAGCAATCACGACTGCCGAGTATCTCATCTCCAACAACCTCGTCGCCATCCCAGAAGACCGTGAATACCACAACATCGAACATAACTTCCTCGGTCGAGCGCTCTTTAGCCAAGGAAAAAACTCTCTGCCAATTATCTCGGTCATAATCTACTGCTATGTTGTGCGCCAGCTCGGTCTGTCAGCTGCCCCATGCGGCTTCCCTCTCCACGTACACGCCGTGGTCTATCCACCGCCCGGTCTAGACCTTGACGGCAATGATCCCCCATCAGGCACGGAGCTGCCAGCACTATACATGGACCCCTTCCGTAGCTCGAACCCAGTCCCAGTCTCCTCCCTACATGAACAGCTCAACTTTCTCGCCCGCCACCTAACCTCAACCTCAACCGACCACAACGCCTTCCTCTCCGCCTCAACTCCACGCGAAATAACCATCCGCTGCGCCCGCAACATTGTCAATTCCCTCCAGCAAAGCACTGAACCCTCCTCAGGGCGCCCCATCGACCTCGTCTCTGCCCGCTACGCCGCTCTCTGGGCCCTCATCCTCCTGAACAGCAGCATTACCCCACTTCGCCCTCGCCAACATCTGCTCATGCTCATGCACCTATTCGTCGAGAAGTTCCCATACGACGCCTCCCTGGTGGAGAAATATATTCTACCTTTGATCGAAAACCCATCCGTATCAGATCACCGCCGGACGTGTCTCAGCGTGCGCAAGGCTGATATGGAGGCCCCCGAGCGAGTAAAGCCGAGACTATGCAACCCAGACACATGGCTCGTGAAGTTCAGAGTCGGACAGGTCTTCCGACACAGACGGTACGGCTATGTCGCTGTTGTGACAGGCTGGGACGGCACATGCGACGCGGACGAAGAGTGGATTCGGAGGATGGGTGTGGACCGTCTGGATGGTGGAAGGGGACAGGCTTTCTATCATGCTTTGTAAGTGTTCCACCCATCAACCCCCGTTGCCTTGCTCTCCCCTGACCCCTGCGCTCCACAGCGTGCAAGAGGATAAATCAATGCGCTACGTCGCGGGAGAAAACATCGAGCTCCTCCCCGCTCATGAGGTCGTGCCGGAGGCATTCCCTCTGGAGATTGGGAAGTGGTTTAAGCGTTGGGATGATATGGACAAGGTCTTTGTGAGTAATATCCGCGATGAATATCCGGACGATTAGGAATGGAGAGTACTGGTTTCTCTCTAAGTTAGGGCTTGTACCCCAGTAGCGCTGGGCTGAGAAATAAACTTCTTGAAACACGCTTTTTCCTGTAGAGAGGACCCAGTGATGATGGCGCGTTTCTGGAACGATCTTGGTTTTGGAGTCTCTGGTAATGGCCACATTGCCACAGGGGGGATACTGTGCCCGGTTATCAGAATCATGCCAATACATCATTTTAACATCTCTCGTCGTCGGGCTGAAGGTAGTAATTCTATGAATCAGACCAAGATAGTGAGATGAGATGATGACATGATCACACCCATTCCCCAAGAACAATGCTTCCAGTCCTCCTACTCGCCGTTCAAGAAATTCTATGACTCATACTCGAGATAGACAGTCTATTTCCTTAGATCAAAGCAGCATATATATCATTTTTATGGCCTTTTCTAGAATGCTTCTCTTTTACAATATCATAAACAAGGGCAGGAGACCACTATCACACCATAGTGGTCGGCATAGAGATATGCTTCTGAATCTCTTCTCCGAAGTTTGAAATTGTGTCATTGGATGAGGATGACGCTATGATATCTATAGGATCTCTTACCAGGATTTATATATCATGTGCTGGAGGACGCTATGAAATCAAATCGGACTGTCCAGGGAAATATTACATCCGTGACTAGGAGGGCACCCACAGAACTAAACTAAAGCTACCAGTGAGAACATTTGTACTAGTTATTGTAATAACCTACCAACCTAGCCCGAATCCGCAACTACCCTAACCAGTTCCGCCAGCGCGGGGCCCCAATCCTCCCTCAACCGATCCGCCTGTACATTCTCCTCCATCCTGCCCGCCTCATCCTCCCGGGCCGCCACCAGACTCAGCAACGAGAACTCGAGATTGTTCTCCGCCGCGCTCTGCCACTGCGCCGAGAGCTCCGCCACAGCCATGGCGAGCCAGTTGCTGTCGTCTGAGGGCAGTGTTCCCAGACTTTCTGGTTGACGTTGCAGACCGTCCATGCGCCAGAGGAGGTTGTGAGCGGGCACGTAGGCGGTGAAGTGGAAGCCGGATTCGTCTGCTTCATCTACGGCGGCGTCGGACTCTTCGGAGAGGACGCAGCGCTTCGTTTTCGCTTTCTTGCCTTTTTTGGATGGCTTAGCTTTGGAGGAGGAGGTGGTGGTGACGACGGCGGGCTTCTTGGCTGCCTGCTTTTGCTTTTGAGCGAAGACTTTGGCGTCTGCTTTGAGGCGGCGGTCGACGGATTTCATGTCGATGAGGCTGGAAGTAGGGTTGGTCATGTACCAATTGGAGAGAGAGCGGATGGAAAGGGGCTGGCTTACGTTGCAAAGGAGTTGTGAACTTTTCTAACATGCTCGAAGGCATGCAGTGCCAGACCTTTGTCCTTGGAGGACATGTCACTGGTAGCCATGAAGAATTGGGACATCTCCGGACCAAGGTTCACGTTCTCGATGTTGCTGAGTATATTCATGAGGGCTACAGTGGCACACGAGAAGGTAGAAGTCTGTGGCCGGTTAGTGATCTACAGTGGAGAGCAGAGAATGCTGCTTACGGACCTGATTGGCAAACCAAAGGCCTTGTGGGATTGCAATGTCTTGTTCCTCTTTGTTATTGGTGCTGTAACGAGACAGGAAGATCAGGCCAAAAGTGGATGACGGAGAAGAGTCGAAGACGGCATCAAGCGGGACGACTTCATTGACCTGAATGCCACGGACACCCCATTCTCGTAGCATGACATTGAATACGATCTGTCTCAAGTTAGGAAACGGCCTAAAAGGGTAATCCAGGACTTGCAAGTAGCGACATACTGGATCATTCTCGATCTCCGCCCAGCCTTGCCATGTAGCTTTATCTGGCGTCCCGGTAGCATCTGGACTGGCCTGCATGGATGTGTCTCGGTTTGTCTCGGAAGCGGCATCATGAGCGGTAGTGGTAGTGATATCCGCATCAGATTTCGGAAGGACGGAAGCTGCCGGAACTGGGGTACTGCCTGCTGGACTGTAGTCCACATCTTCAGTCTCGTCAAGACGTGGGCGTTTGTCGCGGTGCTCCATGTTGCATTAAGCTAGGATAGAGACAGCTCTTCAATGTGGTTATATGATGAGAGAACCGTTGTCGGCAAAGTCTGACTTGGGAGTTGTTGACACGGATTTTCAATGAAAGGTATGAGGTAGAAACAAGAAGCAGATGAGAATAAACCTGCTGTTATGAAGTGAATAGCGAAATCAACGTAACACCCGGAGATCCAGACATAGCACCACAAACACAAAAGGAAAGAACACCACCCGACTGCTGCGGAAAGAGAAGTACCAACCTCCGTGGTATCAGCATCTTCACCATAGCCAGAGCCTTGGTAAAGAATTGTAGTGTCCAGCCTGTCGGATTTTAAAGTAGGGACAGGGTGGCAGAAGGAAGAAGCGAGAAGGCTGATCGAGTTAAGAGCAATATCACGTGACTATATGTTCACGTGATAGCGCGTAAGTGCTGGGATTGAACAGAGCATTTTCGAGTGCAGTCAATACAACGATCGTGAAATAACTTGTGCAGCCTCCACATTATTGAAAGGTGCAACCCTTGAGGCAGAATAGATCGCCCTCTATAGGCTCAATCTAGTTCAGGAATCTACTCTACAGCTTGCGCCTTGTACAGGGCGACACAGCATCGACACATGATGCGATGATGAACGAGACTCCACGACTTCGGTCGGCCTATCCTCCCACACCTCCATCAGATCCGCGGCCACAAATCCTCCGTGATGGCTTACGAAAGAGTTTTGGCTCGCCGAACAGCCCCGCGTTCACAAACGCCCGGAGGCCTTCGCCTCAGGTCAAGCAGCCGATCGGGCAGACCAATGCACCTGCGAAGGACGCGACCCTTATACCTCTCAATGTGGTCGATGCGCCTTCGCAAAGAGCGTACGTAGCAGGGCTATACCTCGCTTTGTTGGCTTGGAAACTGTCCAACTACTGGCAAATATTCGACGAGTTGGATTCGACATGGTGCTTCCTGAAATGGAACGTGATAGACATGCTCTTCCTGTTTGGCCTGCCAGCTTTGCACATACCATGGCTGGAGTGGTCATTCTTCACTACATTGACAGTCTATCTCGTCCATCTCATTGCAAATGCCTTCCTCATGTTTCGCATACCCATTCCAGTGATCGCTTGGGCTGGATCACTTCTCAAGCTTGTTTACGATCGAGAGCTGTCTATCTCAGACCACCGTGTCGATCCGGCGGGCATTCTGCATAACTCATCAATCATCCTAGGAAAGCAGATCATCCAAATTCTCCCGGAAGGCTCAGTAATCTTGAACCCTGAGAGGGAGGCATTTTGTCTGGGCGCGCAGGCCAGGTCGATTGAATTACCGATCCAGATCAATCAAACCACTCCCGCTATGATTGAGCTTGTGAGGTACGACCTGGACACATACGAAAAAGAGATAATTACAATCAGCGCAAAGCATGTTCGCAAGATGAAACGACAAGCTGAGAAGCTCTACCCGAAAAATAACAAGTCAAGTCCGCGCGTGCTGAAGTATATGGTGAAAGAGTCAGGCTTATACCAACTTCAGCGTGTCATCGATGAATCTAAATTGGAGGTCCGCAAACGAAGCTTCAATACGCTGGTTGCGCCGTGCCCAGAAGCGCAGATCCGTACAGATCTTACCAATAAATGTAAAGGCGATTTGTCTGATGTGGCTCTCAACGTGACTGGTGTTCCACCTTTCAAAGTCACTTATAGCAAGAGAATCAACAAGCAGCAATCTACGTCAAGCGTACAAACTATCCAACCACCTGGCCTGGACTCGCCACTGAACGTGGAGGAGGTATCAAGCACATTAGTCGATCCACGAGAGATAAACCTTGACTGGGCAAGACCGATCAGCATCATGGTCCCGATCAACGAGTCTCTGACTCTGGATGGAGTGTGGTCGTATACTGTGGAACAGGTCGAGGACGGCTCCGGTAATGTCGTCAGGTTTGCTTCTGAAAAAGATGGGCCGATCGCTTCGCCGACCACCATCAGGCAACAGCGTATTGTTGTACACAACCGGCCCCGAATATTCTTTGATGGTTGTAATGCTCAACAAGCTCTTCAGGTTGCAAGAGAAGACTCGATCCGGATGCCACTGAAGATGCAACCCTCTGGACCTCTTGCAAGTGGTGACTGGCCATTACATTTGACATATACATTTGCACCTGAATCAGTCGATACGGAAGTCTCGCCCATTGACACGCAGAGCGTGGATCTGGCAAGCGAAATGATCCCGCCACGGATTAGCAAGGCCGGAAAGTACAGTTTGGACCACATCAGCAGCCAGTTCTGCGCTGGCGAAATCTCCGAACCCTCTTCTTGCATTGTGACTAATCCACCTAGACCCGACATGACGCTCACGAAAGAAGATTTGTCCGACAACTGTGCAGGCAACACCGTTGGGATGAAGATAGATTTTGACTTTACGGGCACACCACCATTCAACGTGAGATACAGCATATCACATCATGGATCGACAGACCTGAGGACTGCCAACTTCGACGGGCTTAGGGGCCAGCTTGAATTCAAGCCTACCTGGGCTGGATCATACGAGTATGAATTCCTTGAGATTCAGGACAAGTTTTATGGACCTGTGTCACTCAAGCGTAAGGGGTTGATTCTGAAGCAAGATCTCAAACCCCTCGCCTCCGCCCAGTTCATGCACAAGCTGGATAACGTTCATGCCTGCCTTGATCAGGCCGTCACTGTGGACGTTAGACTTACTGGAGAAGCTCCTTGGAAGCTCGACTACGAACTGGTTCACGGCGGAAAGAGGAAGAAAGTGTCGGTTCAGTCGGACGTGTCGACGTATTCCATCATCACACCTCCATTCACAAGTGGAGGTCAGCAGTCTCTGATCTTGACCAATGTCCAAGATAAAGCAGGATGTCCTCAGTCCATTAGAGAAGCATTGACCATCAATGTGAGACACGAGCGACCTCGTGCGGCGTTTGGAGAGATCAATGGTGGGCAGGAGATACTCGCTTTAGAAGGAAAGCCTATCAGATTACCCCTTCGACTCAAGGGCAACGGTCCCTGGACCGTGGAAATCATCAACCAAGACAGGCCATCGTCTCCCAGTGCTGTCATGCTCAAGCAAGCCAACGATGCGATTAGCATTGAGCATTCCGGCACATATGAGATCGTATCTGTTCATGATACATGTCCTGGCGTTGTTGATCCGACAGCAAATACCTTCAGAGTTGCCTGGATCGAAAGACCAACTCTGTTCATCTCTGAGTCGGCTGCTCTGAGGCTGGATGAAACAAGCTACGAAAAATCAGACGTCTGCGAAGGCGATGAGGATGCTCTTCCCATTTCGCTAAAAGGCAACCCACCATTTACTCTCAAGTATGAACAGAAATCGCAACCTCTAAAGGGTGCTGCGTCTGTAAGCAACAAAGCTCCCATCACAGCTGCGATTGGAAGCGCGTCAATCCAGATGGATACCTCCAAAGCTGGCGATTATACATACACCTTCAAAGAGATCAGCGACGACCGATACGCCCACTCCAAACATCACTTTACACCCCTAACAGTTCGGCAAAAGGTCCACCCCCTGCCCTCCGCCAAATTCACCAACCCAGGCAAAACCTACTCTTATTGTAAAGACTCCTCCCCCGACCCATCCACCCCCACAGACACCGAAACGATTCTCATATCGCTCGAAGGCACCCCACCCTTCTCCCTTGAAATCAGCCTCACCCATCACGGCAGTGTGCGGCCTGAAATCGTCCGCCTCAAAGACATCTCTACTCGCAGCCTATCCTGGACCCTCCCACGCCGGACGCTGGACCTAGGAACTCACAGCGTGAGCCTCCGCTCCGTCAAAGACAGCCTCGGATGTGCTCGCACCATCGACCACGACCCATCCTCCATCCGCATCCGCGTCTCCAACCCGCCGACCATAATTCCACTAGAATCACAAACTGACTACTGTGTTGGTGAACATGTCTCGTTTTCTCTCTCGGGTCAGCCACCCTTCCACATCTTCTACCACTTCCAGGGCCGTGAGCGGAAAGCCACGAGCTCATCAACCACTTTCCGCCGCATCGCCGACGGCCCCGGCGAGTTCACCATCACAGGTGTCAGCGACTCGGCGAGCGGGAAGTGTCGCGCAGAGAAGGATATCCGGAAGGTGATCCACGCGATGCCGAGCGTGAAGATCAGTCGTGGACGGGAGGAGAGGGTCGAGATCCACGAGGGCGGCGAGGTGGAGATTGTGTTTGATTTTACGGGGGTGCCGCCTTTTGAGTTTACGTGGGTTTTACCTACTACTACTACTTTGCCCCCTTTTCTTTTGTGGAATATGCTGACCCATGTGTGGTGTTGATAGGTACACACGCTCGGAAAACACGCACCCGAAAGGCGGCAAGAAGAAATCCCACCCGGTCGTCCTCGAGACAAGACACGATACTAGCGACGAATTCACCAAGACGGTGCGTGCCTCGGACGAGGGCACGTATGAGGTCGTCGCCATCAAGGATCGCTACTGTGCCTTTTCGCGGCCGGGCGTGGCGATGGGGAAGGGATATGGCCAGAAACTGTTGAAGCAGTGACCAGAGCTCCCCTTGTTTTCTGAGGGGGGGTTTGGGGCCTGATGGGGTGGAACGGAGGACGGGCGGACCGATGGCGTCTGAGAGGGAGGGTTGGTAAAGGGTATCTTGTGATTGTGGAGGCCGAGACGTCGGGGTTGGGATGGGGATTGGGATTGAGTTTTCGTGGGTGCGAACATTGGCATAGCAATTGGCGTTGTAGACCTTCGACCACTTTTACCTGGTTTAGGGAGGAGCAACAAGAGGGAGGAGAAGAAGAAGAAGAAGAAGAAGAAGACGTCAGGACCGGGAGTATCAATCGTGCAAATGCGCGCTCTGTTCTTCTTCTTTTTCTACAGTCACCTCATTCCTTATATATTGACCAGCGTGTGCATGCGCCAATGCCTGTCAGCAGTTGCGCTCCGTCGCCGTTGTATCACCTCCCATAGCTTTTAGTCCGTCCGTCCGTCCGTGTCAGTCAGTCAGTCAGGGCCCTGCTGCGGTGGTGGAATCATGCGCTTCTTCTTTCTTCTTCAGCTGTTGGAAGCCAATCTCGCTTTTTGAATTTTTCCATCCCATCAAGGCCAAGAGGTGGTGAGTGGTAGGTAGGGCTGCCCTAGAGCTGGACTGACTAAGTTAGGATTTTTTTACTGGCCTGTACATGATGATGATGGTGTAGGTGTAGAGGCGCGTTGAGTAAAATTGAGAAAAATATACGCATGTGTTTACATGACCACAAGGATTACTAACCTAAACCTAACCTAGCCAACCCGACCCAACACAATGCAATGCAGTGCAATGCAATGCAATGCCGTCAAAAACCATGCTTTTCACCATAGCCAGCAGGCAGGATATCCATATCCATGCGCCCTTTTGCGCCTCTCAAACCCGCCCAACCCTCAACAAAAGCAACTTATTATCATTTCACCACCGTATCCGTCTTTCATCTCGGAGCATCGGTTAGCGGCACGTATCTGACGCCCATACTCTTTCTCTTGCGGATCTTGCCGTCGGGATCCTTATCCACCACCCAGATCCACTGGGCACCGAAGCCGCCCTGTTCCTCGACGGGGATGAACATGCGTCCGGGGCTCTTGAGCTGCTCGAGGAGCTCGGCGTGGAGACTCTGCGCCGCGGCGCCCACGTGGATGGCATCGTAGGGGCCTCCCTCCGGGTAGCCTTTCCGGCCGTCGCCGCAGATGAATTCGACGCGGCCTTTCTCCAGCAGCGCTCTTCCGTCCGTGCTCTTGCACATGTTGTTCGTCGCCAGAGTGACGAGCGGTTGGATGTGGTCGATCCCGATCACTTTGCCGCCGCTTGCTTGGGTTCGCTCGGCGTCGGAGGTGCCGGCGACGAGGTTGGCGAGGACGTGGGTGAGATAGCCGGAGCCGGAGCCGATGTCGAGGACGCGAGCGGTGGGGTGCAGGAAGGCGAGGAGCGATTCGCAGGCGGAGGCGTGCATGTGCGGAGCCGAGATGGTCGCGCCGTGGCCGATGGATTGGGGCGAATCTTCGTAGGCGGAGGAGGAGTCGGGACAGTAATGCGCGCGGTCGACCTTCGCCCTCTGTTAGCTAGTGACAGCAGTAGGTGTTCGACTCGACTGGACGAGAACATACCCCTGACATTGCTTGGAGGACGCGCTCATTTTTGATGAGGCCCGACGCGGCCAGGTTGGAGATGAGCTCTGCGTTGGTTCTGCCGGTACAGCGCCAGGCCATGTTGGACGAGTTTTGTCCTATGGTGAAGAGGTGTAGACCAGATAGGAGGTTTGCCAGACCAACCATGTACCAGTAGCGATGAAAATGCTTCACAGCTTTGCAGAAGTCGTCTTGCCAAAGCACAGCATGACGTCGATTAGAGGTGGAAATTGGTGGGGATCATGAGCGGGGGGATTTGGGGGGATTTGGGGAAGTCTGGGGGCGTTTGGTGGGGCGTGTTGGGGGGAAGACTGATCTTCGATAGCAGCCGAAATTGGCAGCAACTTCAAGATGAGTGGTCATCCCCACAAATCACACTCAGTTGCGAGAGCGTTTTATCTTGACTTTCCGCTACCCAGTTGGATGTATTGATGGGATCGTCCTTCGGTGGGCAAAGAATATGCGATATTGGATTAAATTGTGGCCTTCTTGTTAAGCCCAAGCTGGCCGACTGCATTCAAGGCGCTTTCGAAGATGAACCTCAACTCGGCGGTATTCTCCAGTCCAATACTTATCCGGACGAGGTCAGCATCGACTCCGAACTGAGCAGCCCAATCAAGCTCGTTGTAATGGGCCAAGATGACGAATGGACAGCTCAAGGTGAAATTGGTACCCAGACTCGGACCCTTCTGCACTTCCAGTGCATCGAAGAAAACGACAGCCTCCTCGACATGTCGGAATGTGACGCTGAGCAAGCCTCCATATCCGCCATCTGCATTCCGACATTGGTCGTAATAAATTCGGGAAGGACGGTGTTTGGGGTAATAGACTTCCTTGACCAGTGGTGAGGAGCTCAAGACATCGGCGATTGCTTCAGCATTAACATTGACCCGCTGAATCCTGGAGATGAAATCTCGGCTGTTTCGTTCCATGAAGACTGCATCCTCAGCCCAGTAGTTGTCCTCATATTCCACGTCCAGGGTTTTCTGGAGAGACTGGTACATGCGTCCTTGTGGGTTGTAGACAGCGCTTCCCCCCATGACATTGCTCTCACCACTGAAGACCTTGGTGAGACTGCTGACCACCACATCGGCTCGAGCAAGGGTGTTGACATTGATGAAATTCCCGATAGTCTCATCGACAACTACGGCAAAGTCATACCTGTCGGCTAAGGACCGGATACGTTTCAAGTCTGGGGTGTTGAGTAGTGGATTGCCGGGAAACTCGGTGAAGAGTGCCAGATATTTTTCACCTTGTGTCAATCGTCTCTCAAGGTCGTCAAGGTCTGCGTCTGACCCGTTCCCATAAAAGAGACATCCGGGACCCCATTTCTCCAGGATCTTCAAAGTGTCGATATAAGGAAAGCCGAAACAGATGCTTTTTCGTGGCTCAGCTCGATGAGCCATCAAGATTCGGTGGGTATTAAATATGGAGCTCATCCCGGTAGGGTAGAGGTAGACGTCGCCTTCCGAGAGTCCATTCACTCGGTGGCCAGAAACGTCCTCTGATACCTCGAGAGCTTTCTCTAGTTCCGCATCGTCTGTTAGACAGCCAGCAATGCGTCTGCGAATTGCCAGCTTCGCCTTGGCGGCTAAATCTGCGTTAAGATTCCGTCCAAAACGCTCTTCCACGAATTGAGAATATTCTTTGCCTTCGTGACCTGGGATGGTGGGACTGGGGTGCTGAACGGGGAAATCCCCATTGCCATTGCCACGCTCATTTTCAGTCAAAGGCTCCTTCTTCTGGTATCGGCGTGGACCTTTGCATGTCCGAGCCTGCAATTGGTTCGGCAGGGATTGGTCGCCCTCCCTACACAGTATACCTTCCCGTAGAGCTTTCAAGCAGAATTCACCTCGCCGGCTAGAGACGCCGTCTCCGGAGTGCTGCCACATCTGCTTCGCAAGCGTAGAACACCGACTTGGGAAAGCTACAGCAAAAAGGTCGGACGCGACTGTCTGTGTCTCTTGCACAAGAACATTTCCTCGCACAGAAGGAATGAGGGCAATCAAACGAACGTGATTGGAGGTCAATGACGGCTCTTTATCCAACAGAAACTGCTGGCACCGGGTCGCAGTGGCGCGAGATGGGAACAGCATGGTCTTTTCGCCATCCCTACCATATCGGGACAGAATCTCCTGCTCCAGCTCTTGGATGGTAAGATGAATGAAAAATCGTGGATAGCCCGTCCTCATCTTGGACAGCACCCAATTTTCGCCTTCCTCGTAACCAATGGTAGATTTCCATGATGGAAGTGATACGCTCACGGCCTGTAACAGATTTAGTTTTCAGTCTTCAGTCTTTCGTCTTTCGGAAGTAGAGGCTGGTAGGATGAGGATGCTAGGTGCATGGATCATGAAAAGGGGCTTGTTCTTCTGAGGAGCAGGAATACAAATGGTGCTGAAACTGCTGCAAGAAATAGGAGAGTAGATAGGAGAGTAAATACATGAGCTGTGTCCGGGATCGGCTGGCCAATTGCGGTCAGCATTGCGCTATGATTACAGTAGAGACGGTTAGGAGGTCAGGCAAGAGGATGACCATAGGATGTCTAACTAGAAATAACTTCGAAGAATAGGAAACTGTTATAATGGATGGAAGAGAAGCAAACAAAAGACTTCTATTGTGTCACTGAAAATCTGTTGCCGATATCGCCATGTTGCTTACATAACACTGAAGCGTGGTATTAGTAAAGTTTTGATAGTGCACACCATCGTCTCTGGCAGCACAGTACAGTCCATTACGATTTATGTCCCAACAACGAGAGCCGAGTATGGAGAATCCCAAAGCAAAAAGAAGAAAATTGAGCCATTCGTCGGAAGATTCGCTTGGGGCGACATTCGAGGATGGAGACTCATCTGGATCCAGCTCAGAGCCATCACTCTCTGTTGGGCAAACGAATGGTCATTCGCAATCCGAAGGGACAAGGTCGACTTCTTCAAAGCTCTCCCGAAATGGACATGTAAAGAGCATGAGGCATTCTTCTACATCGAAGTTGAGCAGTCAACGGCTTATGGCTGCTAATACTGCGGGAAGCTCGTCCATGATGACCCTCCAGATCAATGATCTCCTCGGAGAAATCAGACCAGATTACGACAAGTTGATGTCCGGGCTCGAGGAGACAGTCCGCCGGTTGCAAATGATTATTCTAGATCTCCCAGATGTGGCGCCCATGACAGCGCCAGAGGCAGAGAAATTATTGCGCAAGGAGGCAGGGGTCTGTGTGCCTTTTCCACATCCGAGGCCGGGTAGAGACACCAAATACACCCTTGAGTACAAGCGTCCTGCCCGAGTGGACGTCGTTGGCAGCCTTCCGCTTCAGCTGGGCATCAAGTCCAAAGATATCTGCACGGCTGATCTTGCTATCACTTTACCTGACTCGATTGTGCAAGAAAAGGACTTTCTCAATCATCGTTACTTTCACAAGCGAGCGTACTACATAGCACAGGTGGCAGCAGGTATCAGAGGGCATGCGAAGAAGGAGTTCAACTTTTCATTCGAGCACCAGGACGGGATCACCTGGAAGCCATCGCTTGTGATTGAGCCAAATGATTCCTCACCTCCTGGATTCACCAAGTCCAAATTACGCGTGAGAATCATCTGTGCAATTAGCGCCGATGTCTTTCCCGGCAACAAGACTTTGCCAACAAAATGTTGCCTGCGCACGTCTGATAGCACTTCTCCTACACCATATTATAATGCTTGTCTTCGATCGGATGCGATTACTGAACTGTACCACAGATTGCTCGAGAGAACCAGCACGTCTTGTGAAGCATTTCGAGATGTCTGCCGTCTGGGTCGCCTCTGGCTTCGTCAACGAGGATTTGGAGGATGTGTCACGCGTGGAGGATTTGGACCATTCGAATGGTCCATTGTCTGTGCTTTGCTACTCCAAAGCGGTGGCTCCAATGGTCGCCCTGCCCTATCTCCTCGATACTCCTGTCTACAGCTCTTCAAGGCTATCCTGCAATTCTTGGCCGCCAAAGACCTGACTGATCCACTTTTGCTAAACGGAGCTACTTGCGAGATACCAAAATCAGATGCCCCTGTGCTTTTTGACGGTGCTGGCCAGATCAACCTGCTCTTCAAGATGACTTGTTGGTCGTATCAGCTTCTTCGCCAGGAAGCCAGGGCAACGATCGAGGCTTTCAGCTCGAAGGCGGTAGACATTTTCGAGTCCATATTCGTGAAAAGGCTCGACCAGGACCTACTAAGATTTGACCAATGCTTGTTTTTGGAAGCCCGCGCTTTCCTTCAAGTTCAACACGAACACGAAAATGCCCAAGAAGGTCTCCAAATGCTGCACTCTGTTCTGTCTCGTGCATTGAGTAATAGGGCCAGACTCGTACATCTGAGATACGACGATACCCTGAAGTGGAGCATCGACAAGTCCTTGAAGCAGGGCACTAAAGTGGACAAGCGGATCGAGATTGGTCTTTTGCTGGATCCGGACCATGTTGACCGGCTTGTTGACCACGGGCCATCTGCAGAAGATAAAGCGGCTGCTGCAGATTTCCGGGAATTCTGGGGCGATAAGGCCGAGCTGCGTCGCTTCAAAGATGGCAGTATCACAGAGAGCCTAGTCTGGTCTGAAGAGAGCCCTGTAACTCCGCAAATCACATCATACATACTACAGCGTCATTTTGAGATTCCATCAAGCGCGATCAACTTCCTGGGCGACCAAGTAGAGCATGTTGTCCTGGCTCCAAACAGACTTCTTTCACGCAAGTCAGCCTTTAAGGTTGTTAACGATGCTTTCCAATCACTCACTACCCAGCTTCGTCAACTCGAAGGTCTGCCTCTAAGTATCCGCTCCATATTACCCGCAAGCTCCCAGCTCCGCTACGCCTCCGACTTCACCCCTCTGGCCTCAACCCCTCTTCATCCAATCGACATCATCATAGAGTTCGAAGGATCCGCCCGCTGGCCAGACTCTCTCCCGGCTATTCAGCGCACCAAAATCGCTTTTCTAATCAAGCTCGGCGATCTCCTCTCCGCCTCCGACTCTATGATTACTACCTGCGTCGGCCTCGAGAACACCACCGGCCCAGCTTCATCTTATTCCAACACCTCCTTCCTCGACATCTATATTCCCTCTCCTCAAGCCCATCTCCTCCAACCAATCCCCTTCCGCCTCCGCATCCACCACGACCGTACCCTCACTCTTCTTCAAAAAGCCCTCTCCTCCTCCACTAAGCCCCCCAATCGCACCGCCCTAACCAGCACCCTCCAATCAACAACCCGCCACTACCTCTCCACCCCAACCCACACAACCCCCGTCTCCCGCCTCTGCACCCTCCACCCCAGCCTCCCGCGCACAATCCACCTCCTCAAACTCTGGACCGCATCACACCACCTTACGCACTCCCTCCCCGAAGAAATCCTCGAAATCTTCGCTGCAAGGCCGTACGTGCATCCGTACCCCTACGTCTCTGCCCCAGCAAGCCCTCAAACCGCCTTCCTCCGCATCCTCAGCTTCGTAGCAAATTGGGACTGGACGGCGGAACCGCTGATCATCGACCTCAACGCCTCCTCTAACCCTTACCACAACAACCCCAGCGAAACAGAAGGAGGCGGAGGACTAACTCGCGAAGCCATAGCGAAGGCCCAAACCCGCTTTACCGCCTGGCCTCCACCTGCAGCATTGCCTACGCCGCCCTCACTCGACCCCACAGGCGTCGTGTGGACCCAAGGTGCACGGCCGCCTCGAGTGGTGGCCGCGCGCTTCACCGCCCTCGCCCGAGCGAGCATCGAGCTCGTCAGATCCCGGCACGGGGGGTTGGACATGCAAGCCGACGACTGGAGAGGGCTGTTCGTCAGTCCGCTGACGGACTTTGATTTCGTGATCCACCTGAAAAAGAACGTCGTTGGTTCGGGCCATGCCGAGACTGCAGGAGGAGGAGGAGGAGGAGGAGGAGGCGGAGCAGCGCCGACGAAGTTTAAAAACCTGCAGATCGATCGCTATTCCAGCCGCTACGATGCCGACGCCGACGACGCCGACGACGAGGTGATGCGAAAGAAAACACTGTGTCTCGACCCCATCGCCCTGTTCCTGCAGGACCTGCAGCGCTGTCTCGGCGATCGCATCCTATTCTTCCACGGCGCGCAGGGGTCACGCCTCGTCCCCGCGCTGTGGAATCCCAAGGTCCTGCCTCTGCCCGCGACGGACGACGGGAAGCGCATGTCTCAGCAGTGGAGGGTCGGGATGGCGTATTCCACTATCCCTGTCTTGAACGCTGCCGCCTCGGGGGGTGGAGGCGGGATGGGGCAAGGCCCGGAGGCGGGGGAGGTGGAAGTAGAGGGGTTGATCAATCAACGCGGAATCCTGGCCGAGATTGCCTTGTTGGGTGTCGGGTTGGTGGAGAGGATCGAGGTGCTGAAGGATCTGGTAAGGTGATGTGGATTTTATTGGATAGGAATGGGGGAAGGGGGAAGGGAAGGGAAGTGTGGGGAAGCGGATGTTGGATCATGCAGATTTTGGAGCTGGGGGGTAGGGGTTAAGAGAGGGGAGGGGAGTGGTGATGGGTGCTAGTTAGTTCTCGACTCTGCTGGATAGGGCGATCGAGGATGCCGATAAAGGAGAGGAGAGGAGAGAGGAGAGGAATAGACTTTAAGTAACTCAGGGAAATTGTAATAAGATCAACGGTAGTGGACGGACCATGCATCGATTCGAGTCTGGAAATCTACATGCAAGCCAGCTCAACTCCCCCCATAACAAACATGCGACAAGGGGGGCCCGGCTTTCCAGCGCAAAAGCAAAAATTCAGATATACTTCCTCTCCGAGCTCTTCAAGGCTATCCTGCAATTCTTGGCCGCCAAAGACCTGACTGATCCACTTTTGCTAAACGGAGCTACTTGCGAGATACCAAAATCAGATGCCCCTGTGCTTTTTGACGGTGCTGGCCAGATCAACCTGCTCTTCAAGATGACTTGTTGGTCGTATCAGCTTCTTCGCCAGGAAGCCAGGGCAACGATCGAGGCTTTCAGCTCGAAGGCGGTAGACATTTTCGAGTCCATATTCGTGAAAAGGCTCGACCAGGACTGCATTCAAGGCGCTTTCGAAGATGAACCTCAACTCGGCGGTATTCTCCAGTCCAATACTTATCCGGACGAGGTCAGCATCGACTCCGAACTGAGCAGCCCAATCAAGCTCGTTGTAATGGGCCAAGATGACGGATGTATGCTTGTGCAAAAAGAAGTGAAGTCAAGCTTGGGAGACCGCTGGGGAGAAGCTTGGGATAGCTGAAGGGGTTGAGGGTGTCTTGGGATGGAATTTTTTGGGGGGGTTTTCATACAATTGCGTTTTTATGCTCTCAAAGGGCGTGACTGCGAGTAAGGACTCTGTGATACCGGCGCCGAATCCGGCGATGACAGTTCTGGGGCCGGAGATCTTGCCATCCGAGTCTTCGAGGAGGGACTTGTAGAAGTCGAATGCGACGAAGCCTGAATGTCTATCGCTTAGCCTTGTGTTTCTACTCCCCTGCTCCGCCTTTCCCTTGGACGAGAGCATTCCTGGAACGTACGTATGCCAGCCTTGAGCGAATTCCCAATGATCAGGGTCGTGCATCCTGCATACCATTGTCTGCCAAACGGTGGCCAGGGAAGCTTCTGAGCGTTGGGTAATCGTCTGTTAAGCTGTGATCGGGTCTTTGCGACTGTGCAAGAACAGGAATTTAGCGAGAAATGGTCGTCATTGAGGTAGTAGATTTTTAGATCGTACACTCAGCGGGATATGTAATAGCTGGGGGGAAAGAGTCAGCAATGGATTTTCAATAGTTTTCATCTTGGGGAATAGACCCTCATGCTGACAGACCTATCTCAACGGCACCAGCAGTGGAGCCAGCAATAATCGAGCGCAAGGCGCTCGGCTTTAGACGAAGATGTCAGCAAGTCCCAGCTACCAGTGGTTGCATATCTTGTTTTTACCTTTGGTCTGGCGTCGACACTATCGGCGGCCATTGAGGTATGTTTGTAACGGCGATAAAAGCTCTACAATACCACATCGGTGTATCAAGGGATACTGTCACCATGTCCGTCTGGAGTTAGCACAAGATATGGGGTGGCAGAGGAAGCGGCACGTCAACTGCACATTCAGCTGATTTTCATATATTCATATACTAAGTATTATAATATTCTTCACCTGCGGAGTTCTCAATTGCCAAGAACTACGTAAAGATACTACGTAAAGATACTACGTAAACTGCCCCGAACTCACCTCCCGGTGGGGTCTAGAGTGATGCCGCCCTTGCTGACCCCACTCCTACCCTGACTGGGGTGAGACTCAGGTGTCACTCATCCCCTGGCCGGTGTACCGCAGGTACATAGCAGTATTTGACGACTGAATTTGTACATATATGTACGCACGCTAGCCAATCTCGATAGATGGAACAACTTACTTTCTACGCATCTCCTGTAGATTGTTACACAAATCAATTAAGGACCGTTCTGGGAGACAAGCTCGTGTCGACGGTCTATGATATCCAGAAAAAGATCCCGATCAGCATGGGTTTATGGGAAGAGCTGGCCGCAACCGTCGCCATGGTGGTCTTACTCGGGCTGAAGTTCCAACTCTGCAAGGATCTATGGAAAATTGTGGCCGTTAAAGCATGGGATTACATCAATTGAGGAGTTCTGTCTAGATCGGCTAAGAACAGAGTGTACCTATTTTACCAGAGAACGTCTTCAGAACTTGCAAGTCCCGATGCCAACGAGAACCCCTAAGCCTCTGGCTGTTGCTGGTATACTGTCCGTTTCTGCAGCGCCGAGTCAGCCTCCAGCAGCTGGTTTAAATCCCGCAATCCCTTAGGACAGACTTCACCAAGCCACTGCACAGCCGACACCTGGAGAAGTGGTAGAGATGCATGTTGCACTGGACAGAGCATCCGTCGATGACTAGCTTAACGCAAAGCGCCACACGCATAGGCTCGAAGACATTCGGACCTTAATTTCTCAATTTTTATCATTTCCCGTCTAGAGAGAGGTGAGAACAACATCACGAGCATGACCGGAAAGGAGAGAGATGAGGATCATCAGCATGACCGGGAGAAGGTGGGATGGCTGCCTGACAGTATGTTCTCAAAATGGTAGAAGAGGCAACGTTCTGTCGTCACAGAAGAAATATCTGGCCGACCTCGTCTTCATGACCACGAATAGCTTCTCCGTCCATAATCCCATGCACGTAGCAATATCCCACCAGGGAATACACTCTAGCCTTTTCCTCTTCAGTAAATCCCTCATATTCCACACCACCCGAAACCTGCCTTAGGACAAACGGAACCTTGCCACCCACCAACACAAACAACAGATCGCCCTCCCTCATATCCCGGGGCCCAAAACCCATGTATCCCCTCGACGTGACGAAAAACGATCTACCATCATTCGCCTCCCAAAACGCGCGACCGATTGGCGCGATGTAGTCGGAGAACTTGATCACCCTAGGTTCTGGTGGGCGGGGCATGACGACGCGAAAGCGGTGTCCCGCGTCTCGCAAAGTGGAGAGAACAGATTCAATCTCGGGGTGGGGCTCTTCTACGCTTTCCGTCGGGGCATCCACGTCGTTGATGAGATAGAAGTTCTCATAATCGTAGAGACCGGAATACTCGTTCTTGAACCAGAGGGAGAACCTCAACTCGTCGTTTGGGGTAGCTCGTCTGTGGATGCTGTACCGCTCGAGCATGAGGTCGCCTATCAACGTGCGCCACAATGCATCTTGTACGGTGTGCGAGCCTTTGGAAAGAGAATTTCTGCCGGTCAAGGCCCCCGTTAGACTCGCTGCGCCGGGGTAGAATTCGTCCAAGTGCCAGCCACGAGTCTTGTAGTACCCATAGAGGGCACTTAACCACTCATGGAGCCTCGTAGAGATTACATCGGATTCTTTTGCCAAGGGCGCCGTAATGTTGGATACTGCATCGACTTGTAGCCCATTGATAACAAGCACTCGATCGTCGCGCAAATCTGCTACTTGCCCGGCGCCGCATGGGCCAGCGTTGAACTCCAGTGCACGGCTATGTATCCATACATCGGCGCGCTCGTCGTTCCCGGATGAGCTCCAATCGGGCACCCATGACGGAATCGGTGAAACAATGTCTTTGATCTCGTAGGTCATGAGAATGTCCAGATTGTTGGCATGACGAATGAGCTCAATTGCTGTCCTGGTGTACACTTGTGCGGTTGTCATGGAATAATCGGGAAGGATTGTTACAGGATCTGGAAGGTGGCGGACCAGTCCTAGAAGAGCGAAGACTTTATCGCGAGCATCGGATGCCACTCTCCCTCGCGTGTATTGGAGGAGCTCTTGTAAACGTTCTGTCTGAGGACATTCGTACATGTAGTGAGAGTGGTGGCACCGCTCCTGATCGGTCATGGCAGTCACGAAACTCATAAGGATATCTCGCTGCTCCACCGGGAGACTAAAGAAGAACTCCTTGCAACAGCGTTGGGGCCCCTCAATATGCAACGGCCAGATCACTGACCCGGAGTCCTCGACCACATCCAATGGGGCTTCGTTTTCGCCGTAGATGACAGTTGCTAGTTGTGGAGCCATGGCCTCTTGAAAGGTCCAGACACGTCGCCACCATGGGCTATCCAAAAGGTGCTTCAAAGACTCCAACGCGGCTACCCATATCGGCGAACCGGCGTCCCTGCGTAGGCAATCGGTGAAACACTTCCCGTCGGCGAGATAGCGCATAATCGCAAATGCTCCAAGATCTGCTTGCCTGAGCCATTCGGTTAGACTGCCGAAATTGGCGGGGCCATCTGCACGCTTCTGTATGTTGTGGAATGCGATAATTTTTGCATAATCTGCCGCGTCCGCATCTTCATTAAATCGACCCCAGATGGTTCGGGGTGGTTGGTCCACGAGGTCCCAAGTCGCCTGTTCTTCCTCGGATATCGTGTCCAAGACTCGGCTCTCACCAAGATAGATCTGTACAGCGATCGCTCCCTTGTAGATGTCGGTCATGATGCTGACCTGCTGGGAACGCTCGTGCAAGTCACCTTGATGAATGCAGAGAGCGTCAACCCAGATGATACGGGCATTACGTCGTCGCAGGCGGCGAAGTGCGTTCCTCAGATTGACTGTCACTTGGACGGTATGTGCATTGAGCAGCATCGGCAAGGTGTTTTCGGGGTCTCCCCATACGTAGGACAAGGCTTCGTACTCTGGCTTGTCATCCAGAGAAACTACGCTCAGCTCGCAGGCAACAATCTCAGACCACCTGCCGGGGAGAAGAGATATGACTCGAGTCTCGCGTCGTTCGGTGTCAAGCGGCTTGTACAGTTGGGAAGCCATCGCTGATGGCAACTCATCTCCTAGCAGCGCCATGGAATATTAGGTTTGCATATGATTTCTTCTGATCTATGGAGAGGCCGATGGCCACTACACTGCATGCAACATAGGCAGTTACTCGCCGACAACAGACAGCCGAACACGCGGGATGCCTCAACAGAACAGAAACTGGATGGAGGCGAAGCAGCCAAAGAGGCAAAAGGAGACACTTTGAGAGGTGGCTGGCAATCGGGAAGCTCAGCAAGTTCGTTCTTCTTCAATTTCACTGATTCCGGAAGCTCTTCAATTGCGACGACTTTCAATACGGTTTTGTTCACCGTAAAATCTTGTTTTTTGGTTATTTCAGATCAGGAGCTGCAGAGGGAGCTTCCTTTTCTTCCCATACAGAGCGAGTCTTTTTGGCCTGTTCAGAGCGACGTACTTCCATGTGAAACTCAAGCCCTGTTGAAAAAGTCTGGAATTCGTAAAAGTCTGGGTTGCCAAGATCCAAAAATCCTGGCGCGCTAAAATCATCATTTTTGTGAAATAGGACGCCTCAGTAGACTGTGAAAAGGGTGTCTGGTCTTTTTTGAAGTTACGAGAGGTTCCAGCCAATATCAGGAGACGCATGATATTTGGCATGAACGGCACTAGTAATCAATGCCAAGCCCGGCCTCCGCTACCACATTTTCAGTAACACCGCAGGGACATACCATTGAGGAGATTTGCCCACATCGTCGTCAGCGCCAGTTGGTCCAGGGAAAAGATTTTAATTACTATTACGCAGGACGGGCCTCGCCGGCAAGGTCGACGGCGTAGTGGTGCTCTGATGCGGAGTGGAGGGTCAGAAATAGCTACTGCAAGGTGCTACCGATGACGGAGTGGGTTCACTCTGCCATCTAACTACCGCGGGGCGGAAGAGGCGTTGGGCGCAGGCGTGCCAAGCCTTAGTTATAGTCCCTAAAGAAGACTAGCGCCACGCGGTAGCCCATAAAACTTGACCAGGACATCACAAAGCTCTAGCCCTAAGGCCTATTTCGTAACAGTCAACTACGAGACGAAGCTGTTAATAGTCTGCGGAAGCTAGGAATTCTAATCCAGAGCGAGTAATCGAGGAGAGAGAAAAAGCGGGATAGCAATCATCAAGTTAGACGCGATCGGCGAGGCCTCCGTGTCACAACCGTTGGTGCCTGCATCACTCCTGCAAGTTCTCCGTAGCCACTTTTATTTCTTGCTCGGGTGGTGTTTTGCAGTATTCACGATCCCGTTCCATAGATTTCACGTCCTTTTAAGCTTCACTGCAGCCAAAGCAATACAACTGGTCTTGGTCGAGAGACTCGCCACTGCCTGCTCCACAAGTCGCCGTCTGACTGGGTGAGTGGGGGGAACGGTTATTTGGGCAGAAGTGAAAGCCACGGCAATGCAGTGGCACTCAAAGAGATTACTGATTTAGAGGAATCAAAGATATTCCATTGAAATGTTAAGGTCTAACTAACATGGCGTACTCCCACTGGTTGTTATGTTGGTACCTCCATCATTGTTACCCATGTTCTGGTGCAGCAAGATCTCGATTCTTCGACCTATATCAAGACCTTCTTCAATGAACTTCCACCAGTATTGTGTCTTGGATCTAGGGTCAACGCAAGAACCGGTCTCAATCAATCCCATCAGAGCTGACTCCCATTCCCTCCGATCCTGGCCATCAGCCAAGATAGGGTTGATCCATCCAAGGCGTCTCTCCCGGGTATCGGGATTGAGGTAGACGAGCGCGCTTAGCATCGCCCTTCTCGAGGAGAAAGTTGTCTGTATACGCCGAATGACAAGGTTGTTGTGCCGCAGCCAATCTACTACGCACTTCTCTGGAGGATAGATGTACGCACTGGTTATTGCGCATATGAAGAGCCAAAAGGCTATCACCAGTGCATTCCCATCTTGCTGAGCGCAAGAGACAACGGCGACCGCCCATTGACTTATGACCACTCCTCGGGTCGCTACACGAAGGAGTGGTGAGACGGTCCGGTCATGTGCGCGGTAAAGTGGCTTATTGAGCAAAGAATTCAAGTAGGAGCTACCCCCATAAAATGCCCACCATTCTGGCGCGTTCAGGCTACTAGTAGCAATGACTACTCGAGTAAAGTTGCACGGTCTCACGTCTAACAGCCTTCGCGGTTTGCCACCATGTGTGAAGCTCACTATGTAGCCTGTCACGGGCATCAGTGTCAGGTATGTTGCTGCCACGTACAAGCCTGCAGTAAGGCTCAATGCGGCAGCTCCGACCCAACAGAGCCATCCTAGCGTAGACAGCAACAAGTATCGGAGTGAGCACGCCAGCCAAAGGGCCCTTTTGGCGGCGACGTAAGGTTGTGAAACGGTTGCTGACCTAGCCACCGGCTGCGATAACGCGATGGAAAAGAACTCCAGCCTCTGTTTCCGTCCTCGCTCGTCTGATATGTTCTGACTCTTATTACGAACGATGACATCAACTTTACATGTTGACACGCAGAGCCGAGTTGTCGTAGGAGCGCTACTGGGGTACCAGTCCCCATGGCGCCCGTCAATGCAATGCAAGCTCATCTCACACCGGTTCGAGCGGTCTAGGCAGCAGGCGTCGCTAGTGTTCTCGGTAGAAAGAAGCAAACGCGCGCCAGCCGGAGTGATCGGCCAGTTCCAGAGGGGGACTGACCCGTAGAGCTCGAAGGTATGCAACTTCATGGCAACGTCGATGAACTCGATAAGTGCCGTGAGCGGGAGAATGCCGGCAAGCTGATGCGCCCACGCCGGCATTACCGGAAGAGCAAGGAGAGGAAAAGGCATTGTTGGGTACTTTTCAAAATGTAGGAAGGTGACAAGAGAGAGTTCTTAAAGGCTGCCGCCTCCGATGGACAGCCCCCTTCCATCCTTCCAATCCACTGACTGTGTCACATGAAAGACGCACTTTTAAATCGAATCATTGATTCTTTTATCTCACTGTCCATGGACCTTGTGAGGGACGAAGAATGAAGCAATCGTCGCCTGCAAGGCTGAGGTGTCGAGAAAGGCAGTTGTCGAACAGTCTCAGGTGGCCGCAGGGCGGTGAGCGCCCTGCGCCATGCGCCCTACGCTATGAAGTACTGTTGCCCTTCTAACTGCTAACGCCCTGCCCTCGACACCTTCCTACTGCTCGGGCGTACGGACATCCCTGTAACCACTCTTGAACGGGTATAAATAGCTGCTGGTTTGCCAGCGTAGATAGGAAGGGGGAAAAGGAGCGAAATTAATCATTTGGCACAGTTGAATAGCAGCGCATGTCGTGTTGCTTGTTGCCTATGACAAATCTCTTTCTAGCGCCCATGGGCTTCTACCGAGGCTGGGTCCAATAAATCGTGGCCGACTTTTCGCCCAGAGGTTCACACACAAATGTCGGCCACGAATTAGGCATCGTGCCACTCTCGATGGGGCGTTTTAGCGCTCAATTATGTCTCGGCATACCTTGAGTCTTTTTTGGGGGGAGGGGGTTAGCTATTACTTGGAGGAATGAAGTCCCTCAGGGTGAATGGTGTAGTGGCATAAAGGCTGTAAAAGTTATCGAACTTGTCAACTCACGATTCCACGTATCCAACAGACTTTTCAATTCTCTTCTGGAATGATGCTGCAGAGAATACATATCAACCTGCTGTGCAGAGTGCGTAGAATAGCAAGTTGGTCTCTACATAGGGGGGTAGAGAGCGTATAATCAATAGAACGCGGACATATTACAAGGATAAACGCAACAACAGTGAACGAAGCCAGCGCGCAGTCACGTGCATGACAAAAATAATGAAAGCAGTGCGTTGGCCAAGATCTCGAGTAATTGATTCAGACTTCTACCTTTTTGATCATTCATTTTCTATCAAACTATCTGCATCACAGTTTTCTGCATGGGAATTCTGTTTAGCAATATGAGAGTCGTGAATGTCTCTCTCGAGCTTAAGTCTATTACCATACCGCAAGCATGGACACAGAAGAACCGCCCGGGAAGCCGCTGCGGCAGAGCAATGGACCCTATCCCTCTTTTGAGGAACGATGCACCTTAAGCATTCCTTTGCCTCAGTTTGACTCAGATCTGGACCTCATCACTCCTCTCGATTCAGAAACATTAAATGATGAGACCCGTCGGTGCTGGAACGTTCACCTGGATGTGTCCGGACTCAGAAAGCAAGTATCAACGGCGGGGCCTCCATATTGGGACTGGGGTGACTTTGAATTCGGTTCCGAGCAGAAAGTGAATGACGAAGGCAAGGTGCCCATCACTTTGCAAGGTTACAGCGAAGCTAATGAAACGTTCAAGTGTAGTCGCCCCGCTCCCTACTTATTCTGCAGACTACTTTTCATGGATTGATGTACGTAAAAGATATCTTTCCGAACCTAAAGTCACGTTTCTGGATCTCATACAACACAACTGCCTCATCGCGCAATTGATGCCTTGCCAGCTCAAGACGTGTCGAGAGACAAGAGACAGGCTCCAGCGAGTTATCCCACCCTGTGATAAATGGCAGAGGTTCCGTATGTACGTGCTTGTGGCTGTATCTTGCCAGATGGCTTGTGAAAGAGGTAGCTTTGATTGGCCTGAAGAATTGACTGCAGACGGCTTCCATGAAATCCTTCTGCACAAGAAAGGAGCCATGTGCGGCGAGCCAGACTTGCTATTCCAAGTCTGCGAAATCATATATTGGATGATGCAAGTCAGGGACTCCCGTCTAGCCGAGAAGGATGACAGAGCAAATTTGAGATCCTGGTGGAAAAAAGATTTCCTCCCGAGGCATGTCTCTTTACCAGCCGTCGCAAGAGCATCGATGGCGGCGAAGAAGCTCCGAATTTGCCCAAATCGGTTCTGGAATCTAGCATTGACTGCTGAACGTGCACAGGACGATCTCCCTGCCCTCATTGAGATTGCAGAAATGACAAAACATCCAGAACAACTGGCACACGCGCATCATGACGAGTGTTCTGCCGAGTTCTGCCAATTCACAGATAGCAATAGTACCCTCAAGGAACAATTGCACAAATGCGGAGATAGAAGCTGTCATCGTGTGGTTTTTCCTCTGAAAGAGTTGGACCGTGCAGTAAACGAAGACTTGCCAACTGCATGGGCCATAAAGAAAACGCAGCTATACAGTGATTGCAGACGCGGTGCCGTAATTGCCACTGTAGGCAGTATCACCATCGTTATGATTCTTATAACCATGATCGCCGACAGGCCTGAGCAAAGGGAAACATACGAGACCACAACTTCCCTCTTGTATCTAGTAATGACGATGCTGTATCACTGGCACTATGGTCTGGCCATTGGTTTAGGTATCTTCTTGGCCATCAGAGTTATGGATTCAATGCAACCCCGAAGAAGCAAAGTGGTTATGGCCTCATCTATTCCAAGAAATTACATAGCCATCTCCCACGTATGGTCAGATGGCACTGGTGTTGGATTGAGGGTTTCAGGCGAAGTCAACTCTTGCCTGTTCTCATATTTCGCCAAAATTGCACTCCAATTACAATGTAATGGATTTTGGTGGGATACAGTGTGTATTCCTACCGAACGAGAGACACGAAGAATTGCCATGAGTAACATGCACAAGAACTACGAGAAGGCGAAGTATACAGTCATTCACGATAGGTATCTACTCGGGGTTGACTGGACAGATGACGGTACCCCAGCTTTGGCTGTCGTTCTCTCTCCGTGGTTTACGCGCGGCTGGACAGCGTTGGAGTTATCGATGTCTAAAAGAGTGAAAGTCATCTTCAGAGACCCAGAAGACCACAGCAAGCAAGTGCTTAAGGATCTTCAAGATGATGTGTTCGCTGAACCGACACATTATTCTCGGCTTGGGCACTCTATAGCATCCGGACTGATTCAGCGAGTCCAAGGCGAACAACCTAGCCTCTCCGATTTGCTGACCGTACTCAGGACACGAACAACCTCTTGGCAACGAGACCGCATGGCCATTGCAGGGCTCCTCAGCCGCGTGGAGAATTATGATTATAGTGATTCGCAAGCAGAAACGACCCGCAAGATAATTAAAAGCTTCGAAGAAGTCCCCAAGAAGTTTCTAGCACACGGTCATAGCACCTTGTCTGACACAGGCGGTTTTTCCTGGTGTCCGTCAAGTTTATTCCACAGCGAGGCCGCCATGGCCGAACAGAGGAACCACAGCAACGTAGTACGTGTTGACAAGGACGGTGCCGCCTCAGCATTATGGCCATACCGGCTACTCTCAGCCCAGGATCCGAAGAGACTCCGACCCCACAGCTTTAACATGGCCGTCGAGATGCGCGTAAAGCAAGCCCTCCAAAACTGGGACCGTTGCATCCTCCTACATCAGGACGAGAGAAGCTTCGAACCAGGGATTCTTGTCATGCCGGTGGGGATTGGCATCCCCGGCAAGGAACACTTTGTCTCACCCTTTTGTTGGCAGGTTGTCGAGTGCGAGTATATAGGTTGTGTGTTTGACGATCGGATGTCTCGAGGCAAGTTCGGAAAAATTCCTATCAGACTAGGGGCAAAAGTTACGACGGGTCCATCATCAATGACTACAGCGAAAGATGTCATCATGGACTTCTACCGCATGATGAACTGGGAATGGGAGGATTGATTTCACCAGATACACTAGAGCCGAGGACGGTGATGGGATTATAAGGATAGGGCAGCTTGACAGTAGGTAAGTTAGAATGCAAAATGTAATGCTCATTGCCGCGCTTCCTCTTTTCGAGGTCTGCGTCGCGTCATTAAATGCGTACAACGGTCTTTATTGTACCAAACACCTCTTGTTCCAAGCATATAATGTTCCAAATAGCTAACTTGGGGCTTCATTTCTGGTATCTAGACACGGATTGAGCATTTCCGCAAACCAATCCATCGAGATGCGACATGTTCAGCGGAGCGAAGAAACGACAAGATCCAACCAGGCCCCTCGGGAAAGACCAAGCATGCAAAATGATGATGTCAATACAATATCAGGCACTCCTTCCGTCCACGTTTTGAATCATGATAACGGGGCATTCCCTGAATATGATGACGCCCCTAAATTCCGCGGCCGACGCTTTCTTCTACTTACTTCTTTCGCAGGCGGCATTGTGACGCTTCTACTTACGTCTATTATGTTTAATATTCCAGAATGTAATCACGCCCGCTTGCCGACGATATTCTCATTCATGATGGTATATACCGCGTCTATTCACCGGTCTGTATAGTAGCCCCGCTATTCCGATCCTGGGGGAGTTAGCTGAGCTGACCAGAAAATTCTCAATAGGGAGCTGGTGCTATAACGTTCCTGTATTCCGTAAGTATTTTGCGTCTGTGTATATATCAGATCAGAATATTGACCATCGTCCAGGCGGAGATATTCCCAAATGAGGGAAGAGAGTAACTTCTCCGAAGACCCTTTCATACTTTTGGATCACTGACAGATTCGAGGCTAGGAATGTCCTGGTAATCAATTCTCTCACTACTTTTGACCATTTGAAGGAACTTTGGAGAGCTCGCTGACCCGTAGGAAATCTGGTAGGTCAATCTTCCGGAACTTCCTAGGTAAGTACACAAGCTCCGTATGAACGAGCCCACGCACTAATCATCACACAGGTGCAGGAATCGTCGCATTTTCGGTTCCATTTGGAATAAGATGGGGACATGGCAAACTTTTAGGCTTGTTTTCGTAAGTTGCGATCATCTTTCCAATTGAATATCGCTACTTATGCCAGAGAAGAGGTCTGAACGCTGTAGCATTTATTCTCATCTTCTTCTTTGTCCCTAGTACAAATCATACCGCCTCGCTAGAGGACATGAGCTATGTATTTGGCAGAAAGATGCGCGATCATGCCGACTCACAGTGGAAGAGAATACTGCGTTGGAGTGGCGTCAAAGGAGCAATGTTCCAGTGGTTGACGCGAGGAAGCGAAGACGTGTCAAATCGTATGGAACGAAATGATGGAGTGCAGCAGGGCCAGCAGCCTCAGCGGAGCGCTCATGATCAATACGTTCCTGCGCCAGCCATATAATTGGCAAGGAGAAGGAGTGGGGAAGACGATGTCAATGAGCGAGCTCCCTAGGCGGAAACGAGCACGAGACACTGAGATGCCAAAATCCTGGGCTCGAAGCGCCTTGACTGGTCACCAGGCGGCAGTCGTGGGCATTTAATGGGTACATTTGGAGGATGTCGAGAGGACTAAGAAAGAGATTCGTGTATGTATGTCCGTTTTGCAAAGTGCTCAAATGTGAGCTTGAAAACTCGGATCTCGTCAAGTATATGAGATTGACTGAATGAACTCCCTAAGATATGGGACCCTCTAGGGTTGAAAACGGTGTGTTTTCTATTGCCATCAAGCGCTAGTCTGATAATCCTTCTACCAAGATATTTGTCTTGACGTAACACGGTCTTCCTCATTGCCTGCATTATCACTCTTATCTATAAATTCTGGGGCTCCATCAGGTTTCCATATATAACACGCTCCATCGGTGTCATCCTCTGGCAAGAAAGGAAATCGGGATTTAGATCTCCTCCCTCCGCCCCCTTCCAAAAGCCAAAAATCACATAATCTTATCAAGAAACTAGTACCTTACAGGCTCAGCTCGGGCTCATTATGTCTATGTTTTTCAATTATTACCTGAACCGCGCTATAGGAGGAAAAGAGAGGTGCTTGGATAAACAAAAAGGTAAAAATTGAAATTCATCTAGCAACGTTGAGCCTTGACAATCGTGTACAAATGCTTGGAATGAGGACTGAATGGCTTTTGTAGAGCTTATTTACATGATGAAATAGCTATCTAAGTCTCGCTGGAAGTCATATAGTCCTTCCCGAACTTAGGGGTAGGGAAATGGTTTTTTTCCCCTTGATTTGCAGTTCTTGCAGAGAGGGCAGAAGGGTTGTACTCCACTGATTTCCCGAAATTGCTATTATACTGAGATGGGTGGAGATTATATTAAGTAAGAGTGTCAGACCTCGAGAATCTGACTCTGCAAATATGAAATCCCAAGGCATATTTTGTAACACCTCAGTCGTGCTGGACGTATACTGACTTGGTTAGCGACTAAGCTGCAACAGCTGCCTGATGGACTGAGGCCTAAAAAAAAGGATTTAATAAAAGAGTGGGTGCTGAGCCAGCAGGCGGCAGGGCACATCCAATGACAAAAATTTCGTACGTTTGAGAGGTATGTAAAGTTTTACAATTTTCAACAATAGTGGGCCGGGCCTATATTAGTGACGATTGTGTCTCTTTTAAAGTGCCTATTAGTTGGTCATCTCTCCCAACCCTCGTTCTGCCCGTTTCCTTCTCGTTAAGAAAGCGGCGATGCTTCTGTCTCTCTATATCAAGAGCGTTCAATCAAGCGGGCAGTAGAGGATCTTTGGGTCAAGAATATTAGGCAGGTCTATAAAATATGGGTGCGTGTAGCATGCGTAAGGCCTGCGCCTGCGTAGCGCAGGTTGAGCGAATCCATAATGACCCGTCACTTGGGTTATCAGAAGATAGAACTCTGATCTATAGATTACTATATGTAGTACTTTAGTTATATGATCAGACAGAAAGAAAGAGAGAGAGAGAAGAGAGAAATATTTGAAAGAGAAGAGAAGGGGAAGAAATAGAAGAAGATCCGACATGGAAATTTCCTCCTCCTCTTACCTGAATAGGGTGGCGTTGAACGGCCATATTAGAGACTGTTGGCGAGAAGCCGTCATGAGGCAAGATCATGCAGCAATCACCCACGAATCACCCGGGAGCGTTGAGCGGTGGGTTAAACGCAGCAGTGGAGGGGTGAGCGCAGTGTGTCCATCAAATCAAATTAATCAAACAAATCAAATCACACCGGTGCTTTCGTCAAAGCAAATCGGCCTCCGTGGAATTAACAGGTTACTAGTAACCTAGTCAAGCTGAAGTCTTGACAGAAAAGTCTCTTATTTTGAAATGCTCAAGAATATTTTTCGACAGGAGAATAATAGTCTTGGCGGACACTCGATCTGGATGAGAATTCAAGTTTACCCTACTAGTTAGAAATATATTGCTTACGGAGATTTGAGATTTGAGATTTGACTTGATTTGACAAATCAGTTAAACAAAGCAAATCACGGTTTTGATTAAACAATTAAAGCAAATCGAGGCCCTGATTTGCTTTATTTAATTTGATGGATTACCCTAGGTGAGCGTTGAGGTGAGTGCAGAGCAGATTTGACTCCTCTTCAATCACCAAGCAGAAGCTACAGCACTACATCATACCGTTCCTTCATATCATTATATCTCTACTACATATATCTAGAATTGCAGCCACAGGTAAACATTGAGCAGCATCGAGGACGAGATTCAGAGAGGTAAATAGTTGATTGCCAGACCAGTAGCTACATACGTTTCAAAGCACTACATATGTAGTACAGATCTCTGCCTCTCCTCTTTTTTCTGGTTTTTTTCTGTTCCCTCTGCTCGCAGTCGATTGCGAATGTACATAAGCTGGATCAGGCGGCAGCCAGCAGAAGCTCAACCGACAGAGGAATTGTCCAACGTTGACAGTCTTGCTTCGCAGAGTGCAAGACGATAATCATTGACTTGGTACAGACTTGTGACGGGTCTGGATGGGGAGAAGGAATTGAGACGTCGGTTGTGGTTGATAAGATGTTGAGAAAGAGAACAAAATATGCTCGATGGAGCAGTTTTGGCTTCAGTGTCAGAGCGGGGAATACAACGCCAATCAGTACGCCGACTCGCCAGCCTGGGGGACCATCCTTCCCTACCGCCACATACACCAAGCAATGCTGTCGAAATTGGCCCCTGCAAAGAAGGTGAGAAGAAATGTTTGTGCGCCATACATCCCATATGGCTCATAGCAATGTAAAATCAATCCGAGGATTGTTGTACAAATCCAGCGCGTAATCATGGTATCCGTCCCCAGCGACCCGATCGCCACGTGTGGCATTAGAGCATCGAAATAGGCTGAATTTGTGGTCGTAATGTGAAAAAGAGGTGTAGTGGTGGTGCAAAGGAACAGGGCCATAGAAACAATTATCCCAAAACAAAAAACAGAGCAGCAACAGGCGTGCATCATGCTTGTGTCGCAGACGCTTGACCATTGGGCCAAGCACTGTCTGGCGGTGGTGCCCGACGCTGGCCCTGTCCCCGTCCTCGATATCCTCCTCGCTGTTGCTGTCCGTAGCCACCTCGAGATCCGTACTGTTGTCCATTGGCTTGATATCCTTGTGATCGGCGATTGACCTGTCCGTTGGTGCTAGGACTGTCCTGGTCGGATGTATTTGGTTTTGGTGCATTGGATGGTGGACGAGGTATATTTTCCGGAGCATCGTACACGTAGAGAGACTTGTCGATAGAGCGCGGGATGGGTTGAATTTCTGTGCCCAGCTCCTTCTCGATCTTGTATAGGTTGAATCGGTCATCCCAGTTGATCAAATTGATTGCGAGACCAAGATGTCCAAAACGACCTGAACGGCCAATGCGATGGAGATATGTCTCTGCATTCTTGGGGAAATCAAAATTGATGACAACATTAACAGCTTGAATGTCGATTCCTCGAGTAAGAAGATCCGAACAGACAAGATTTCGAGAGACTCCATTACGGAAGTCATGGAAAACCTTGTTGCGGTTGTGCTGAGCCATCTTCGCATGAGAGTAGAAGCAGGAGAAGCCTAGTTCGGTGATTTTTTTGGCCAGAAGTTCGACACGATTGGTGGAGTTGCAGAAGATGATCGACTGATTGATTTGAAGCTTCTGAAAGAGAGTATTGAGACAATGAACCTTTTGCTTCTCCTCCACAAAAGCATAGTATTGAGTAATTCCTCGCAGGGTAAGTTCGTCCATGAGGTTGATCTCGTACGGATTCTGCATGTTCTTGTCTTTGAAGTCTTTGACAATCATGGGAAAAGTGGCGCTGAAGAGCATGACCTGGCGATCCTTCGGGTGGAAGGCGAGAATCTGCTCGATGACAACGGTGAATTCGGGTGATAACAGTTTGTCGGCTTCGTCCATGACAAAAATGGGACATTCTGACAAATCTGCAACGCCTTTGCTGGCCAAGTCGAGCACTCTGCCAGGCGTGCCGACGATGACGTGCACCGTATCCCCCAGGCGGATAATGTCGTCTTTGAGCCCCGTTCCGCCTGTTGTGACCATGACGTTGATGCCCAGGTGCTTCCCCAGGGTTCTGCATACTTGTGAGGTTTGGAGGGCAAGCTCGCGTGTTGGCACTAGAATGAGAGCTTGTGTTTTGGAGTTTTTGGGGTTGATTCGTTCTAGTGTAGGAATGACAAACGCCGCAGTCTTGCCTGTACCATTCTTCGCTCGGGCAAGGATATCTCGGCCAGTGAGCGCGACAGGAATGGTCTCTTCTTGGATGGGTGAGGGTTTCTCAAATCCAGCCTCAAATATGCCCATCATAAGTTCCCGCTTTATGTAAAAGTCTTCGAAGTCGAGCCCCTTCGTGGCTGTAACGTCCTGCAGGGCGTCAGCGAGATGTGCTTCCGACGATAAAGTTAGAGCCTACTTCAGTTTGTACTCTTGAATCTTTGACTGGTGCTTGAAGCTTGCTCTTCCAGTCACCATCTGTGCTATCATCCCTGAATACTCGATCAGCCAAGGCACGGTGAAAATGGTACCTGCCACTTATTACTTGATAGTAGCCTTGCGCAGCTGCTCGGTTAGGTTGTCGCCCATGATGTTCAAAAAGATGTGTATTGAGGGAGCAGAGAGTAGTGGTGGTCTCGTATTGGACTTTCACCAGAGGTAGCTGCGGGCAGTGGGGAAAGCGTCTTCGGTAGTAGTCAATTATCTGGTGGTCTGCGTCAATGGTCAATCAGGCGTGATGGCGGGTCAATATGTGTAGGAGGCGTTAAGGTCGTGTGGTTTGCAGGTGAAGCGGGTCTGAGCAGGCACCTGGACCGGGAAGAGCACGTTAAGGACGTGATCAGGTTGCCAAGCTGGATGAAGTATTGGGAAGCGAAGGGTGCGTTTGTGCTGGTAGCAGCTTGATTTGGTGTGGGAGATAGTGTGGCGTGGAACTCTAAGTTTGTATCGTGGGTTGTATGGTTCGAGGCACTGGGAGAAGGAAGTTGTGGAGGGTGCAAAAACGTTGTTCTGGGTCAGGTTTGAAGTTGTGCCTTGCCAGTGGTGGTGCGCTCCAATCAGCTGGATCTATTTAGTGCTTCACCTACTAAGGGCGGCTGAAGTATTGTTAGCTCCGCGCTAGTATCTTTACTTGTAAGCCCTGATCTGTACAGAACAGCTATGTGCAAAAGAAGTTAGATGTAATGATTTGACTCATCAGAATGGATGCACACTGCACAAGCTTTACAACGACAAATCATAACACTCTGTTCCTGTGATAAGAACTAGCTGCTCCTAGCACCATACTAATAATACTTGTTGAATTCATGACCTGTGTCCCGTTATGGTGATGCAGATTGTTACATTGTTGTAGGGTATAACGTCTATCTCCACATGTATGTCGACCTTGTGTTTACTGAGCAACATATCAACATGTGATGCCCATCAAGCTGTACTCTGGTATCACGGTCAGAGAAAATCACATGGAGCTGCCTGGCAGAAGTGCACCAACGCCTCGCTAATAAAAACAATGATCCCATCAAACCCTATCAAAGGAGATTGTTGCTTGGCCTCTCTCCGGAGGGGCAAGTCTAGCAATCTGTTAGCTGAATGGACATGAGAGACCGACCGTTAGACTTACTCTTTGGCGTGAATATCGGAATCCAGCTTGATTTCAGATTTTGACCCAGGAGTGATGAGAATAAACTGTCGACCCTTGCTCTGCCGCGCAGCAGAAATTAGCAAGTCAATACTCATCTTCCGATTGACCGAGTCCATGTAGACATCAAATTCGTCCAGGCATCTAATGGGCGACCCCATTGCTTCCCATATCGATAACAACAGGCATATCTGCGAAAAGGACTTTTCGCCACCGGATAGTGTCTTCGCACCACGACCAGATCCGTCTCTCTTAGTGATATCGGGTTCGACCTGAATATCAAGCAATTTGTGCTTGTGGTCGGCGTAGAGCTTGCCACGAAAGCTTCTTTCGCTGAGCAAATAGGTGAATTGCGCCTTTGCGCGAGCAGAGATGAAGCTCCGGAATTTGGCCCAGCGATCTCGGCGTGTGATGAGTGCATTCTTCAGTGCTTGACCCAGCCTCTCAAGGTCCTCCATCTGCTGAAGACCATTTCTGTAGGCTTCTTCGGTCTGAGCAGCCTCCAAGGCTATCTGCTCCCGCGTTGATCTCAACTGATTGTCATATCTCTGCAAGTCTCTCTGCAACTTCTCATACTTCAACTTGAGACTCTGATACGTCTCACCCTCGTCAACGTTGATGCGTGGGGAGACTTTGGTAGCGTTCTCAATGAAGTCGGCTAGCTTGATCTGATGCTGCTCGGATTCTCGCTGTATGCTTGCTCGATCCTGTTTTCCATCGTCAATGCGGACAATAGCCGCATTCTTATCACCAAGTAGTGTCGCCCGTCTTTTTGATAGTCTCTGGGCTTCTGCTTCCTTTTTCTTGCTCTCGGTTTGTAAGACTGCAATTTCCTGGTCTAATCGCGTCAACTCAGCTTTCGCTGCGCTCAACTGCCTTTTCTTCTCGTCGAGAGCGACCACAGCATCCTGAAATGATCCCTCATCCAGCGCCTTTGCTTCCTCAGCCTCGGTCAGGGCTTGTTTGAGCACATCCAGCTTTCCACCTTCGACACTGTCTTGATTGATGGCGTCCTGGAGCCTCTCCACTTCGTCATCCGCTTGCTGATAGCTCACTTTCAGTTCTGCCTCTCTCCTCTTATGTCTTGTCACCGCCTGCTTGGCTTTTTCCAGCACATCTCGCGCAGACCGTAGCGCGTTCTCGAGTTGGTTCAGCTGCTGTCTGGATTGTTGAAGCGCCTCTTCACGAAGCCGAACTTGAGCTTCGATGTCAGTTCGCATGCGGGGCGCACCATTCCACTCAGCAATAGGATCTTGACTAGCCTCACCACTCCGCGTGTACGTCAAGTGTAGACCTCTCCGCTTTGTGTTGGGATCGAAAGTGTAGCATCTTTTGACGTTACGGGGGCGGTCCCTCCCGTACAGTACTTCCGATGCTTCTTCCATGTCAGCAATCAAGATGGTTTGCTCGATACCATGCTGTATGACGAGCTGTTTTCGGACGAGATCGTGGTCGATTCCAAGAATACGGAGGACAGTCATGAACTGCTGGTCAGGCTCATTGGGTGTGGTGTCGAGGGCGTAGTTGTTGCCAATGATGATAGGACAGGTGCACTTGACTTGATTCATAACTCGATTCAGAATATTCATGTCATTCTTGCTGGTGACGATGAAGCTGCTCAGTGTTTGTCCAAAGGATTTCTCGATAATGGACGACCATTCAGGTTTGAGAAGTCGAACGTATTTACCTACGGGGCCAACCGGCGGTTGAGCAAATGACCGTTCGTTCTGAATTGCTCGTATCAAGGCTGGCATTTTTACATGAAACGCGCCGTCCTGTTGATTGCGATCTCGCGACAGATTTTCGATGTCCCTCTGGCGTCTTTCTATATCGTCCCTTTTGGCTCGAAGTGGTTGGTCTCGTTCTCTACATTCTTGCTGTGCCTCAGGAATCCTTGCTTCTAGGCCATCTCGAAGGGCTTGATGCTCTTCATAAGCTCGGTGCGCTGCGGCGGCATTTGCTTGAGCCTCCTCAAGCTGGGCAAGCCGAACAGCAGCCCCACCACCATCGAGCTCGGCCAACCTCTCTTTCTCTTCCTCGATCTCCCTCCGTCTCGCCTTGATGACGGCCTCGTTGTTTTTGAGAGACTCTCGTAGCTGTCTCTGATCAGCCTGAGCATCTCTGACCCCTTTCATGATCTCATCCTGCGCAGCTTTGGCTTCTTTCTTTTCATCCTCAATTTTGCGTACTTCTTCTTCTGCACGATGATAAGCTTCAGTCGCCTCGGTGGATTCTTGATCCGCGGCTTGGTAATCCTGGTCGAGCTTAGCGGCTACCTCTTCCGCGCCAGCGATCTTCCTGTTTGCGTCCTGAATGGCGACCTCATAATTCTCTGCCATTCGTTCCAGCTCTTCTACCTGCGACCAAGCAAGCTGTCGACGGAAGTTGCGTTGTCTGTCCCGGATACCTTCGTGTCTGTCAGACATTGCGAGTCGTTGCTTGGCTTTCTCCATCTTTGTTTTGAGGATTTTGACATCGTCTTGCTTCTGACCCAACTTGCTCTCGCTGTTGTCCAGATTCTCTTCAACGATTCTGTAGTCCTGATCGAGTTGCTCCAACTGGACTCCTTTGACGAAGAATCTGTACTTGTCCGCTGGACTTGAGCTTCCAATGAATTGCCGCGCAGAATCCTGTGAGAGGACATTCATAGGATTGTCGATTTGCAAAGCAAAATGGTCGCAAATCTCGTCCAGCTCAGCCTTTCTAACTGAGACTACCTTATTTTGCTGCGATTTCAATTTGAACCCACTTGTTCCCGATCGACTGAAGTATCGCTCGACCATAATCGTATTACCGTATACTTCAGGCAAATAAGCTCCATCACCCTCGTTTCTAATTCTGACCGTAATGCTAGCATTCTCTTTGCCTTCCTTGATAAAGCTCTTGAGGCTTTGGCCACGATTGGTAGATGAAGCTTTGCCGCCGAGACATAAAGTAATGGCGGTGAGGATTGCACTCTTCCCACTTCCATTCTTGCCGCATATGAAGTTGATCAGAGGACCGAGGTCGAACATGTAGTTCTCGTGGCACATGAAATTGATAACGTGCACACTCTCCAGGATCCCACAGTCCATCGGTGCATTCTGCGCATCCTCGCGGTATTTATCTCGTACCGCCTGCGTGGCATTTTGCTCGTAGCCAGCCTCTTCGTCCGAGTCCGGCGTGCCATCGTAATAACGCGACCGGTCTCGCTCTTCTTCGCTGCTGTAAACGTCTTCACGCACATGCGGTCTCCCGTCGTCGGTTCGTCTACGTTTCTTCTGCAAAGTCAGCGCATTGTCAGGCGCGAAAACAATGTCATAAAGGACGGGCGATTACCGAAGAGGCTTGGCCTGTTCTCGAAGCTACAGACTCATCGTCGCTGGAATCATCAGGCAGTGTAGCCGAAGGTCGCTTGATGGGTGCCATTGCATGGATATCTTTAGCATCAGAACGGTGCGTCAAGCTCTATTTCGTGGAAGCTGTAACCTCGGGTGCATAAGAGGCGCGTCGTCGCGCTTGTGCGCCTTGAATCACGCTAAACTGTGATCCCGTTGCATTATAATATTTCCTAACTCGGACAAGGCGGCTAGTGTCACGAGCCACATTCAATCTAGGAACAGGAACAGTACGGAGTATCAGCCAACCATGCGCAGCACGAATGTGCAATCACAGCGTGGAAGATGGACCTGTTTTAGATTCCGTTATATGTAAGCGCTAACTAGATTGGCCCTCCTTAACTCCAAACCTTTTTACTACGTACTATACCACTGAATAGGTGTTCAGGATGCACCGCACGCAAACGCCTGCAATGCCCAGCTGGATCGAAGAACCTTGCACCACTTTATCCGATGCTCAGGCATAAGCCGTGTCAAGCTATTGTCCTTGCGCCTCAAACTATTATACTTCCAAATTACCAGATACTAGCCAGGAAACCCGAACGGAAAGCCGCCGCCGCCCGGTCCTTGTTGGAACTTGAATTGCCGCTGCCCACTACCACTAAATGCACCACCCTGTTGGAAGAAAAATTGTTGGCCACCACCAAACGGACTTCCCTGGAATGGATGTCCCCCTTGTTGAGCCATCGGGTCGTTCGGGTCTTCCCCTTGATCGAATTTAGCCTTCAGCTCGGGGTCACTGAGCACTTCATACGCTTCGTTAATCTGCGCCATCTTCTTCTCCGCCTGTTCCTTTGTCAAGCCGCGCCCAGCCGCTTTGTCTGGATGATGTTGTTTGACGAGATTACGATAGGCGCGTTTGATGGTCCTATCATCTGCTTCACGGTCGACGCCTAAGACTTTGTAGTAATCCTTTTGCTTTGAGCGCTTCAGCAAAGCTTGAGCTTCCTGCAGCTTTTGTTGGACAACCTGTGAGTCAGGGTAGTGCTCCTTGGCAGTGTTTAGAGCTGCCATGGCTGCGTCAAAGTCTTCCGCTCCCAGTTGTTTTTGGGCTTGGTAAAGGAGGCCGTGAAGGGAAGTAGGATTGAGCGTCAATGCTTCGGCGCAGAATGGTGCAGCTCTTCTTGGTGAGTTCATTTCGCGAAAACATTCGCACGCACGCTCAACGTATGTAGCGTAAAGTCCATTGGGTGCTTTGGGATGGATGAAGGACGAATGCGTGAATTGTGCTACATCCTCTTTGATACCAGCAAGAGCCCCGGCTTCCTCGCCTGTACCCGCGAGAAGCTTAGAAGCACTGTTGAACTGCCGTGAATCCATGAGGCTTCTTACTTTCCCCAAAGTCTTGGAAAGCTGCTTTTCCCTTCTCCGCAGCTTTTTGCAAGGCTCGTAATCAGAATCAGACCGAAGGCACTCGCTAACCTTTTCGATACCTTTGCTCATGTCGCCGAGACTGTAAAAGAGCATACTCGATATGCGAGGATAGGGCTCAAGTGACCCTGGGCTGAGCTGGAGTACATGATTGAGGTCGTTTACACCTTCTTGAACCTCGCCTTTTTCAAATCGACACCTGGCACGTAGCTGGCGTAAAGACAGAGCTGTGCTGGCCGTCATGATTGCCACACTTGCCTGAGTGACGCAAGCTTCCCAGTCGTGCCTGTTTTCCGCCTCAGCAGCCAGTAAGGCCGCACCTTGCGCCTCTTCCAGGTCAGACGTCTCTTGACTTGCGCCTTTCCCAGCCTTTAAATAGTCATCCTTTGCTGCCGCCCAATCACCATTTTTAGCCTTGATTCTGGCCCGTTGTAGCAATGCGCCCTCGAAACCGGGCTTGATCTCTAAGACCTTGTCGAAGTCCGCGCTTGCTTGCGCATTCCGACCGATAGAGAGGTACGTTACGCCCCGCTGAAAGACAGCCAAATAATTCGAGGGGTCCTTTGTAATGGCAATATCAAAATATGTCAGAGCGTCGCTGTGGGACCCTTTGGCCAAGAACGACTTCGCTGTAGCAATGATAGACGATACCGGGGCATCAGGTGAGATCAGGGCATCATCTGCGGCACAAAAGGTGCCGAAAGGAAGGGCGAGAAGGGTCGCCAGAAGCGCAAGGGAGTGAAGTCGGATGATCATTCTGACGGAGCATGCAGCGGAAGCATCAAGGCTGAGGAGTCGGTCACCGCGTTTCTGGGTGAAAGAAGTCTAAAGACTACTCCGTACATCAAGAGGAGTCTATTACGCAGTATCGAGTCGGATGATCGATGTGTCTCTCCTCGACTTTCTGGAATTTGCCAGGCTGTCCCTTGCCAAGCTTCTCCTTTGCTGCATCGGCAATTGCCGAATATCTTACCCTTGGACCATGAGTTGAGAGGATTGTCGGATTGCTTGTTCCTCACTCAGCTTCAATGCAGCCACCATGAAACGTATTCGTTCCATGAGTTCGGAGGAGGGAGAAGTCTACGCACGCTGTAGCGCACATCCTATTTACAGTGTACTCCTCAACCATTAGCCTGGCTGATGAAGGTTTATATACCACACTTGAAAAGGGACCACATATGGTGATGGTCAGGAAAGTCAGTTTATAGCCACAATTAGAAGGCATGACGCCTTCCCTATCTGAGCGATGACCGCGGGGACCAGACAGCTCCGAGACGACTACAACGCCTAGGCGGATGTACCAAAGCATATTCAAAAGCATTCAGACTGATACATGCTGAACGGAGCGCAAATTGGTCAGAGCGTGTCCCAAACTATAGCCCTGGAGCAGGACATTCTGTACAAACGCCAAAACGTATATGAATCTCCTAATGCACCAACTCCAGGTATCGAGTATCACTTGAACGGTCGATCCGCAAACGTTCCATCGTCGTTCCCCACTGCACTCAATGGCTGACTTCTTATTCCACTTAAATCGCCGCTGCCTGTCTTCCTTAGCGCCTGCCTCATCGTCTCAATATTCAATTCTCCCGCTCCACTCAACAGTGGACTTTGCGCTGATGATGGCATGGAACTTCCTGAGCCTCGATGTCCCTTTGCAGGTGAAGTATCCAATCCTTTGAAGGACGGTGACACGCTGCTAGGCGGGGATGTGCCATGTCCCGGCGAAGAAAGAGGTGAGTGGACAGGCGAAGGAGATCTGGGTGGAGCCGCTAGCGTTGGAACAATGCCAGAGGGGTTGCCGAGATGGACAGAATTTCGGCCCGTGTGGTGATCAACGGCGCCCGGCTCTGCATGTTCAGCATGCTCAGCATGGACAACATCTGCAAAGGAGATGAAGCTGAGACGGCGAACATCGGCGTTATCCAGTGTGCCATAGTTCGAGGCCGTGTCATCGCCGGCGGTTTCAGGCCGGTGAAGGCCATGATCTTCACCAAAGGATGTTAATGAAGCCTCGAGAGACGGTCCGACAGGGATAACGGCAGGCAGATGCATTGCATGGGTCACAATCTCCACTGAGTCCGGATCGAGACGCTCATTTGTGATAGCAGCCGACGATGCGTCCAATGCAGGAGGAATGTGATTCTCGGTGATGATATGAGACGGAATCTGCGGAGACGCCTGAGGTGGCACGACGTCTTCCTGGACGTTTCTCTCAAAGATCTGGGAGGAGGCAGGTGAATGTAGTCTTGGAGATGACGAGTAGACAGCATGTGCAGGGGATCCAGGCGAGCCGTAGGGCTGACCACGCTGTGACGATACCGAACCGCGACTTGGTTCGGGCGAGCGCAATGGTGAAGCAGACCTCAAAACGCCAACCGGGGCTATGTGGGGGGTGGCAGTAGACTTTGACAGACTGGAAGTCTTTCCTTTCTCCTTGGCCTTGTCCTCGTCTGTTTTCTTGCCCAATTTCCAGAAAGGTCGTTTGGATGGCTTTCCGCTGTCAGCCGTAGGATCGGTCGCTGACTCTGGAAGTTGTGTGGTTTCTGGCTCGTAGGATGACGACTGGGAAGATTCCGTTCCTTGAGGAAATGATCCTGGTAGTAGCGGAGCCATTGAACCTCGAGACTCGGTATCATTCGGCTGCGTAGCCGCTTTAGTTGAACCCATTGACATTTTCACTTCCAGCTGTGGTTGTGTTGTTCAGCGGACTCAAAGCAGAGAGTGAATTATCTGTGCGGCAGCATTGGCAGTCGAAAGGATGGCTTTCGTACTTGTGATTGGGATGACCAACGATCGAGTTCTTGCGTTGGACAAGGAGTCCTAGACCCTGCAGAGCCAAGGTGGACCACTGGTGACTTGGTCCAAAGTAGGCAGGAAAATACTCTGAAGAAGTAGTCGCAGAACACAGAATACGTGGTGGAGGTGGGATTGACAAAGATCACTACCGAGGTATGAGAGAAGCTGTAAAGGCGATACAGAATGAGAAGACTAGATATGCAAGAGCAGACCGAGTCGAGCAATGGAAAAGTTCTCAAGATGAAGGGGTGGTCTATGTGACGGTGACATGCATTGCAGAGGAAAACATAGCGGTACCTGCACGTTCGTTTTCCCTGCTTCTGCTGGTGCCAGTACAGTACTCAACGCAAAAGTCGTTTGGAGAGTGGGCGCCCCTCGCGCCAGCTACTTCCGGCCAACGCAGCTGACCATACACGCCAAGATTGACCTAAATGATCCTCCCGAAACTCTGGAAGCTAACTAGTACTTAGAGATACATGGAGGACTCCGTCCCTGGACTCTCAATTGCTGTGCCATACTTGAATAACCAGCTCATGCGGTCTCTCTGCAAACCATCTCCCTGAGAATCCGGCCGAGGTTTTTGTTTTCTTGAATCTCTATCAGCTCTCTTTGCACTCGTCGATATCATTGAGCACTGGGATCCCAGCCAGCGCTGAGTTGTCTACCATAGTACAAGCTGCGTCCTCTCAGCCGTCGATGACCAGGAGCGATAGCCGGGGATGAAGACTTTTTCGGCGCCCTGTGTTGTGCGCTCGGTCATCTGGCCGCAGAGCCATAGCTGCAACAACCTGCTGGCGCTTATAAGCCGTCGACACCAATCATCCTACCGAAGAACACGATCTCGATTGAACATCAAACCTGACCCATCTTTCCTCCCTTCCAAAACCGAGCCACACGACCACATCATCTACAACCCTCCTCCAAGCCCTCCAAACGTGTACCACACTCCTACCATATTTCTACCAAAGACTGATAAAAGACGACAACTCTACGAAGAAGCAGCCGGCAAAAATTCTCGACTAGCGGCGACTTCTTCCACCCCTCCACCGGAACTGCCTCCGCCAGTTCGTCCAACTTATCAGAAGCGTTATCATTTGACACAGGAGGACATGGAGGAGATGCGACGCTTGCGAAGAAAAGACCCAACTGAATGGAGTGCTAATAAGCTGGCTAAGAAGTTTGACACGTCCAGCATTTTTGTCGCCTTTGTGACAGAGGGCATTGCCAAGGAGAAGAGAGAGCAGCAGAAGCAGGTCACAGAGATAGTGAAGTCGAGATGGGGAGTGAAGCGGAGGACTGCCCGAGAGGACCGGGCGCTGAGGAAAGAGAGATGGGGCAGAGATGCATGAAGACAAATAGGACATAGACACATCCGCGCTTCAATATCTACACAAAAGGCTCTATTTTGGCAACGAAGAAATGCGGGAAGTAGGGGTAGAGCAGGTTCGAATATAGAGAAGTCAGCCAATAGCGGCTATTTGGCTGTGGAGCTGCTAGAGGGAGACGTATTACGAGACACGCCACACAGGTCTCAAAGGAGCTGCTGGCTGTGAACATCTGGTGCTGACAGTGCATGAGCTCTGCCGTAGAAACATTGTACATCCTCGTCCGCTGATTCAGGGCATTTCGAATGACTTGGAGAATTTCATAATCAATTATTCAGACCTCGGAATTTCTCCTTCCACACCACCTCCTCTAGCCAATGCGCCCTACAACCCCGCTACGACCCCTTTGTAAGTTTTTGGGATCTCATCCAAGAAGCAACCTGAAGCTAGCACCCTCGTTGAGGTTTACACCAACTTCCCCACCACCCGTACGTCGTCGCTCTTACTACGGCCATATTTCAGACCCGGACATGGCACCTAATCTTGAGCCTTTCTTCAAGCAGTAAGCTTCACAGGAATTCGTGGAATCTTTAATACTAATAGTCAAGCAGGGTAGACACCCTCTCCGAAAGCTTCATCGAACGTGGGTTTCATGCCTGAGAGGTCCATAACCAATCCAGCTAACGTCAAACTACTCAAGGGCTACGGAAAGCTGTTGCCATACCCTCGATATCCGCCGAAGATGACCGACGCAAGGATGTTGTACGGGTGTGTTACTACTTATACGGCCTGATTGATTACAGGCTCAGTTGACTGACCGGCATTAAGATGGGACAATTCCTGGCGTCAGAGCTTGAAAGTTTAGGAGCTGAAGTCCAGCAACGACCCCTCGGCAAGCAGCCTGGCAAAGAACACCTCGAACTCCCACCTGTGGTGATTGCTAGATACGGAAGCGACGAGAACAAGCGAACTATCCTGGTGTACGGTCACTACGATGTACAACCTGCGGGGATCGAGGACGGCTGGGCTACCGATCCTTTCAAGCTGACCGTGGACGAGAAAGGACGAATGTATGGTCGGGGCAGCACAGACGACAAGGGACCAGTGTTAGGCTGGCTCAACGCAATTGAAGCGCACCAGAAGGCGGGCGTAGACTTTCCCGTCAACCTCCTCTGCTGTTTCGAAGGAATGGAAGAGTACGGATCGGAAGGACTCGACGACTTCATCAACCACGAGGCGAAAAGATTCTTCAAAGACGCTGACGCAGTCTGCATATCAGACAACTACTGGCTCGGAACAGAGAAGCCGTGCCTAACCTACGGCCTCCGAGGCTGCAACTACTACTCCGTCGCCGTGTCCGGCCCAGGTCAAGACCTGCACAGCGGCGTCTTTGGCGGCACGGCGCAAGAACCCATGACCGACCTGGTCCGCCTACTCTCCACTCTCGTCAACACCGACGGCCAGATCCTCATCCCAGGGATCAACGACCTTGTCGCCCCGGTCACAGAAGAAGAAAAGAAACTCTACGCCCCCATCTCCTTCACCATGGCCAACCTCCACGAGTCGCTCGGCAGCGAAACCACGATCTACCCGGACAAAGAACGCACCCTGATGGCGCGCTGGCGGTACCCGTCCCTCTCCATCCACGGCATCGAGGGGGCCTTCTCCGCCCCCGGCGCCAAAACCGTCATCCCCGCCAAAGTGACGGGCAAGTTCTCCATCCGCACCGTGCCCGACATGGACAGCGCCACCGTCACCGACCTGGTCCACCGACACCTGACCTCCGAGTTCGCCAAGCTGGCCAGCAAGAACACCCTCGACGTCTCGCTCCAGCACGACGGCAAATGGTGGGTCGCTTCGCCCCGGCACTGGAACTTCAGCGCCGCGGCCAAGGCGGTCAAGGAGGTCTTTGGCGTCGAGCCGGACATGACACGGGAAGGGGGCAGCATTCCTGTCACCATCACGTTTGAGCAGGCCACGGGCAAGAACGTCTTGCTCTTGCCGATGGGCAGTTCGACGGATGCGGCGCATTCGATCAATGAGAAGTTGGACCGCAGGAATTATATTGAGGGCACGAAGCTGTTGGGCGCGTATTTGCACTATGTGGCTGAGGAACCGATGAGTGAGGGCTGATATTGAAGGGGTTACTGCCGGTGGAGGGCTGGAAGCTGGGGACAGCTAAGATTTTACTCATTTGAGGCATGTCCAGGGTTCCTGCCTTCCATATCACAAACAATCATGCCGGTTCTCTCCAGACTAGCCCCTATCGTTCTTTATTCACCCCCAACCAGGAAGCCAAGGAGGCCACCAAAGCAGACCAACCGTCTCCCAAGCAGGATGCAAACAACTCACTCCACCCACCTCCACTCTCCTTCCCCCTCCCATACCCAGCGTCCACCCGGCCATGCCATCCAGCCCCCATGAACCCCGGGCGCCAGACGTCTCCATTCCTCCTCCTCACCGCCCAAAGGCCCAATAGCGACCTCCTCCGTCTCCACACAGATACGTGGGAAGTGAAAAGTCACAGGCTCCTCGATCCGGACCAGGGGAGTCGCTTGCGCATAGTCGGCGGTCACCAGGGCAGGATACCGGTACCGGTCCGGCACGTCGGCAGGGTAGCTGTCAATGTGTGGGGGAGCGTGGGCTGGGTCGTCGTCAACGAGGATGGTGTGCCTCTCGGCCTTGTATCGGATGACTTCGGTGTGGACTAGTTTTGTGCGTTTGGGGTTTGGCAGGGGGGCTTCGGTGGGCTTTTGTCTCTTGGTAGGGCTTTCGAAGGCAGTCTCATCTTCATCTGCTTGGGTTTGGGATGAGGATGTGGTGGTTGACGGTATGGTTTGGGATGGACGGGAACGTTTTCGCCTGTTTCGACTTGTCAGTATGCTGTGAAGGCCTTCATATAGCCGCCCAAGGGATGTTGGGCTTTACCTTTGTTTAATATTGGTCACCTCGTTGTCAGTATCGTTCCCTTCTTCCTGCGGCTGATCGATCCAGCGACATGGCACACCCTTTACTCTACAGCTGTCACATTGCGGTTTCCCACCTATGCAAGGACCTTTCTTTGCTCTTATGCAGCGGACACAGCGTGGACCGGGTACCCTCAGTCGCGAGTGAGTGCGGTTGGAATTCATCATCTTCTGAAGGTTGTCTTTTTATTACGAATGAATGCGGATGATCAAGGATGCTGATGTCAGAGTGAAGCGGATCTGTGGAAGTTGTAGGTAGATGTTGAAAAGAGCAGATGCTGGCATCACAAACGGTCACAAACGGTGTGAGGTGGCTACTTGTTATGTTAACCTGGCTGGTGCGAACACATTGCGCCCAAACACAAGCCCAGATGCCATAAGGGGAATTTCTTGGCAGCGGTGGTGGAAGGTCTGCTGCAATTTTCACGTAATACCGCAGTCGAACAATTTCTAAGCTGATGAGAAAGCCGATTACCTAGGACCAGGGCAGTGAAGATCCTGCATAAGAATCCAACACAGCTAGGTCTGGATGGGTTTGTTCTCCCTGTGCATTGTTGTAATCCCTGGCCCTTGTTGAGAATGCCCTCTGACAGTGCAAGCAGACATTTAACTAACCGGTGCCAGAGCAAAGAAGCCCAGAAATCCTGATATGCCATTCAAATCATGCATGCGGAAAGGCGTTGGGTGACTCTTCACTTGAAGAGAAAAAAAATCCCCAAGCTTTTCCAGCACGAGCTTCTTTCAGTAAAGCGACTATGGGCAAAACCACAAGGCAGAAGGAAAAGATAGTCATCCTCATCGTGAAATAAACCCCTCGGGAGCATCACTTCAGGTCTTTCAATGTCAGCACCACAAGCAGCATAGATTGGTTCTGGTCCAAGGAAGAAGTCCAACGAATCGATACCATTATCAGTAGCCAACTGGGAGCATATGGCATGCAGAAAGACCCAAGAACAGCTTATTAACAGAGAAGTTACGATCAACAGAGACCTCTTCCACCCAAGGTAGTGATGTGTCGTCAGAACCCCGGGTCCGGACCTTGAAAGTTACGAACCCCAAAGAGACATCTGTTGATAAGGAGATAGCGCGTTCAATTGAGGTTGGGTATTGTGTCGAAAACAGATTACAGTCGACTGTCAGGCCGACACTCTGATCAAGACGGATCACGATGAATAACGAGAGAGATATACCGATGTGAAGAAAGAAGACGGAAGGAGGCCCATACCTCCTCTTAAGCTCTTCTACTTTTGTTTGCCACGAAGTGATGCAGCAGCACCTCCGCTAAGGACTCAGGAAACCCTGGAAGATAAAACTCAGGGACAGCGTCCGTTGGAAGCCGGACTACTAAGAGCCATGTGAATGACTATAGCAAGCGTTTATGAGCGCAGAGTTTCCAGCCGCACAGAGGACTTAGTTGCCCGAGATCTGATTGCTGCTTCGGATAACGGATATTGAGGACGAGATTCACTGGTGGAGATGCATTGAATTGGATCTAGAAGGAATACATAGCATATAGATGCGCACAAACTCCAGGTCACAGGCGAAGGCCTTCGTCTCAATGTCATTGCAGGTAGTTCCTACATAGAAGGTGACTGCGACAGTAAGGAATAGAATGAGGGTAAAGGGCAAGGAGGGAGAGCGGAAGTGGATTTCTTTAGTAAAGCCGTTGCCCAGACTTTCGCCTTAGGTTTAGGCGGCCTGCCCCTTCGGGGATGGTCGGAAGCCTTGGCGGCTCGCTGCTTTTGACGTCGCTCCCCTCTGTCCCTCTGGCTCTTTCCCATCTACTCCGTCACGCTGGCGCTCCCGTTCATGCTTTACACGGCACAGCCTAACCCTGCCCTTCATGTTAAGGCCCCCATTCTCTACCAGCTCCTTCATAATCTGTCTTGCTTCTGCCTGTGCCGCCCTATTACCCCTTCTAATCCTTAAACCTCCCATCAATATATTCGATTCCACCTGCCACATTATATGTTGGCACAGCCCATCATCTACGCCTTGATAAACCTCTGACGGCAGGTCACCTGCTATTTTACCGTTTTATGCCGCGTATAATTGCGCACGATGGTTTCCCTTAGCGTTTACTTCAGCCTTCTATTAACCTGAGGAGACCTTTGTCGTAGGTTTCAGCGAAACGAACATCCCCTATAACAGCCAGGTTTGTGACAAGCTCTTAATACTGCCTATCTTACAAACACCGCATAAGTGCAAAAAATCTCACCCTGGCCTTAGTGCGGACCTGGCTTATAGTGGATAGATACAGATGGGCTAGGGTCCACTAGAAATTGCTATAGGTGCACCTAGGCACAGTTCTATAGTGAAGAAGAAGGAGGATAATAATAAGATGTCCCTTTTCTTGTGGCAGAGGTACGTACGGTAGTCGAGTCTTGCACCTGATATATCCAAGCAAGAAAATGCCTTACAAGCCGTTGCCAGCAAGTCTGCCTTGCTGCCTATAGTGAATGCGTCTTTACCGAGCGTTCTGCCTTGAATTTACGCTGCTAATTTAGTCTTAGTCTGCCTTATATATAGATCATCGATCATCTATCATCTATCATCTATCATCTATCATCTATCATCTACTGTGCAACGGGAGTGTGGTTCGTGGCAGGCGTGGATAAAAGCAGCGCCCCTTTTTGTCGGGAAGGCGCGACCCTTGCTTGACCTGACGTCAGCCTCACTGCTGCCTCCATGCAGTCTGTGGCCTCCTTCACGTCTGAGGCTTGGCGAGACCAGTGGCTTGCACCCTTTGTAGCCTTGCGTGCACCATGCTGTCTTTCTAACACAGTGACTTGACAACCATCCTTATCACACCACTCTAGTTTCCTTGCGGACACAATTCCAGCCAGTCTTGTAGCAAGCACATCAAGATGCAAATTGTCAGCCTGCCGCGCCTGTCTCAGACCACCCTGAGCGAACTTCAAAATGGAATGAATGCAGGCAACTTTACTGCCGAACACCTAGTTCAGACTTACTTAAAGCGAATTGAAGAAGTCAACGACAGGGTGCACGCTGTTATCGAGGTGAATAGCCATGCAGTGGAGACTGCTCGCTCCCTCGACGAAGAGAGGCAGAACAACTGCAGTCGGGGGTAAGTTCACCAACATCACTGTCTATTATGACAAGTGTCGACAACAATTACCTGGCTGACACCTCCAAAGACCTTGACATGGTATACCAATCCTCATCAAAGACACCATTGCGACCATTGACATGGAGAACACGGCTGGGTCATACGCTTTGTCCGGGGCTACCGTCCGCCGCGACGCTTCTGTGTCCATAGACTTCGCAGAGGAGGAGCCATTATCCTTGGCACAACCAATCTGTCTCAATGGGGCAATGCCCGATCGGCAGACGCCAACAATTCTTACAAGTCACTGTCATCAAATGGTTGGAGTGGGGTGGGAGGTCAGACGTACGGAGTCTACCATGTGAAGCAAGATCCTTCAGGGAGTAGCAGCGGGTCGGCCGTCGCCACCAGCCTCGGACTAGCGCTAGCAGCCTTAGGTAATGAGGTGAGGCAGACCACGTGGCTCAGGGACTGATGTTAGATGCTAACGGGTTACAATCGAGACTGACGGGAGTATCATTTGCCCGGCAGGAAGGAGCGCAGTTGTAGGTATCAAACCAACACCGGGCCTGGTCTCAAGAGATCTAGTTATCCTGCCGAAACGAACCGGCTCTGTGGGTGTGCTGGCACAGACCGTTGAGGATGCAGCTGCCCTCCTCAGTGTTATGGCTGAAGCGTGTCCTAATGATAGAGCTTCCGAGCAGATACCTTTCGACGAGATTCCCGATTATCGCAGTTTCTGCAGAAGGTCGGCTTTGCTACGTGCACGCATTGGTATCCCCAGAAATGCGTTCAGAAACAATGATGGGAACAAGACCGATACTGTCGAGCTAGCTGCTCTTGAGGAAACTATCCCAATCATGACTCACGCAGGTGCGATCATTGTTGACCCAGCCGAATATCCAGATCATGCGACGTTCTTTGAGGAGTCACCGCACCTAAAAGTGATCTACAACAATGCGGACTGGAAAGCTCAATTCGAAGACTATGCGACGAAGCTGGTCAAGAACCCCCAGGATATCCACACAATGGCTGATCTTGTCGAATTCACCAAGGCATGCCCGGCGGAAGAATACCCTTCGCGAAATATCGATGGACTTCTCGCAGTACGCGATGCACTTCCGGAGGACGATCCTTCTGTCGAAGCTGCGTTTAAGCAAGTCCATAAATGGGCGTTGGAAGGATGCATTGAGGGTGCAATCCTGAAATATCAGCTTGACGCATTGATCGTCCCCTCAAACGTCAGCGCGACTGTGGCCGCCGCCGCATGCTGCCCCGTGATCAACGTTCCGTGGGGCTACTACCCAGAAGGTACTCCGTCCGTGTGGAATGGACGGCATAACCTCCTGCTACGACACGAGAATACACCGTATGCAACCTGTTATGACTATGTGAAAGGCGGTTTTTGACTGACAAGGAATTCGCAGGTTCGGCTTGAGCTTCATCGGACTTCCCTGCACCGAGAACAAGCTGATAGGGTATTCTTATGCCTTTGAACAGTTGACACGCGTTCGGGACCGAGGATGTCACGTGGGATCCCTTAGCCTGCTTGGCGGATTAGCTCTTAGATTAGCTCTTGCTGCTGCTCAGCAGCTTCTTCTTCTATCATCCACTCTAGAATCAATCAAGTAACTCGATCCATTGCAGAGGAAAGCAAGTCATCACTCCCAGCACCGAACTCGACGATGTGGTGAGCAGTACCCAGTGCCATGGTCAGGGATGGCATGCCAGTAAAATCTGCGTTGATCTGCGCTTGAATGCATCAGAAGGCACCAGGAAGTTGCAGACGTAGGCCTCGTCGGGACCGATGAAAATATGGTTTCCAGAAGGCTCATTTCCTTCTCAACTCGATGCCGACTATCGTTTCCCTAAACACAGTATGAGACAGATGTGAGGTTTATTGGAAGCCGTGAACCTCGGCGCGATTCTACTGAATCCCAGAATACTGTTAGGAAGCACCTTGGTCGGTTATCTATGCCCTCGAGTCCAAAGAGGGTTCTGCTCAGACATGGCGGAAGACAAAGCACTTGATACCCGAGAGATGCTCTGTTTTGATGACAAGCAGGGGCCTACTCAACACCAAGCCTTCAGATTCAAGAGCGAACAATGTCTATTGACCTCGAACCACATCAGATCAATGAGCTACACCAGGCCTCGCATGGCGAAATAAATTGAGGGACTATGCCTTAGCAGGGGCTTTCTTCTTGAAAGTCTTTTTCCCCAGTCACAATCCCGGTATCTTCTCCAGCACCCTTCTCCTCGGCTTTACGAAGAGTTTCGGCCGGGCTCTGTTTCTTTCCTATTGTGTTTGATCAGAGGAAACTGTTTGGGTAGGCTGTAAAGAGACTAAATAAAGGAATGGCCTATGGGTATAAGGAGAAGCATAGCAGTAGAGACACAGTGATTCACACTACCAACTGGTCTTGGCAACTAGTTAGTTGAATGGCTGTCACTGGCGACTCCACCAACTAGTTGACAACTGGTGGAGTAGCTTTCGTGCGCTGTGATTCGCTGATTTCGCTGTAAGCAAGGTTTTGGCGAAGCCGCCGCACACTTTGATATCCTCTCCGTGGGCAAACAGGGGTGTAGAATGCCGCTATTAGCGCTATCGATCACATAGAGGGGTCCAAATTGTCAACAAACCCCCTATTTGAGCTAATTGAGGTTCTATTCTTTAGCAATTGACTTCAATTGAGTGGTGGTATCGTTGCCAGCATCCTCCTTCCACGCAGAGCTAAATCTGGCATTTAGAGCACTCAAAATGGGTCTTTGAGCCCCCTAAAATGGTGTCGCTGGCGCCATTGACAATTTGCTCTGTGATATCCGTTCCAAATTTACGCTTGTTCAACAGCCTTTTGCGCAGGCAATCTGGCGGATGAAGCTTTCCCCATTCGCACCGACCGTAGGACTTCTTTTGTACGTGTTCGTGGTGGCGTTGAAGCACTACTGTGGGTAGAGAATAAGACTCTTCCTCTTTGTCGATTTTATCGTTCGAATGTAACAACCGAGTGCACAAAGCGCTCATAAAGCGTCGATGCCCATTATGAGCTCTTGAATTATACTCTGAATTAGCTGTAGAACTCCATTTCCATAGCAAATAGGCTTTGACGTAGGCAATGTCGAGGAGAAAGTAGAATAATGGCTACCAAGTACGATAATTCTGCTTTTGATGACACGTAAAGCTAGCGCGCAACGCGTCAGCTTGATCCACGCCTTTCATATGATGGTTGTAATCGTTGATAGCCTTTGGAATGAAGAGATTCTTGAACGGTTGTCCTTGAAAAATAGGGTTAAGGATACGAGCGTTTTCGGAGGAGATTTTAGGACATCTGCGGAGGTGTTGAATTCGATCTTCAGGGCGATGGAGGCTGTGGGCAGTCGAAATAGCTGTGACAGGCTTGTTATCTTGCCAAATGAAGCATAGGGTATTCTTATCAACGATTTCTGATGTTGTAGAATCCCATAATAGCTCATTGTTGTTATCCAAATAGCTTAGAAGGTGTGAAGGCATACCTATAGCCTTTTTTCGAGTAAATAGTGCCCATACAGTAGACGCCTATGGCTAATAGACACTGAGCTACTGGTAGATTAAGAAAGAGATTGTCAAGATAGATACAGAATTGTAGCTCTTTTGGTAGTTGACTCGGAAGGCGTAAAACAAGGGCATGGATAGGCGCTAAAAGAGTACTCGTTTTAATAGCTTCGCCCTTAATATCCATGCTGTTTTGTGGCCAGCGCGTTTGTTGACTTTTCGTGAACGTCTTCATGCCGTCTATTCGAGAATAAAATAGCCAGCTCCAGATATAGCTATGATCGCTAATACACTATATCTTGTAGCCTGTATCAATAGGTTTGCCTTTTATTTTGATAGTATGCTTTGAACGGCCTTCACAGGCCACCATAGCTTTGTTAATAGTGATATCTGAGGAAGGTAAGTAGGCAGCTTGACAAGCATTTCGAATAAGGTCTGAGATATGTTGAATTTGATAGAACCAAGGTGCGTTTGAGGGCGGACGAACGGTATTTTCGTCATGGAGGCTAAAAAAGGGATGGATTTGCTGAAATCGTGTAAAGCCTCTGAATTGACCGAGTTTGTAGACCTTCCATGAGTCATTTCGTACTGTCAATGGATACAAGCCAAAGTATATGTTAACGCCCAGATACACACGTATTTCATTAGGCGTTGTGGGTACCCAATGACGGGTTTCGTGGAGAGAGAGAAAAGGATTTTAAAGATGAAATTTGGCGTAGAAATTGGTTTCTTTAGAGATGACTTCAACCACGATATCGCTGAAAAAGAGTTTAAAAAAGTCTATTTCCGATAGATTAGTATATTAAGAGCAGCCAGGTCGATTCCAAACGTAATTGGCCTGAAATTGAGGCAGTTCTATTGGAATTAACGTGGGTGGTTCATCACTGCATTGCGGCGCAGGTGCGATGACTGCTAAGGCCTGATCAACATCATTTCGATCAACGTTTTTGGGACTAATTTTGCGTCTTTTGGGCTCGCTATTGCTTTTCTGCGATCTTGGAGGTGAGTTTAATCTGTATCTCAAAGGAATCTGCGTAGAATGTTATGGCCGTAGCATGGTAGATGGCTGAAAATTTCGAGCGATAGGAGATCTGCGGCGAGAAGATGCGGCTCAAAACCTTATTTTAAAGAAATACGCTAATAGCGGCATAACCCACGGAGAGGACGGAATGCGTTCGGAGCGGTATATTCAGAGCGGTATATTCGGCAACGGTATATTCGGCGTTTGGGTCTTGGCGGGTAATTTGTCATACAAATTGCTAGCAAATCCACCCACCTTGACCATTCAAGTACTATGAAGATTTTGCACAGAAATTGATACATTCTATTGACGTTGTTGTGACTTCCCTATTAGGAAATAGATATAGAAAATGTGGTGTTGCAGAAATCGCTCTATCTTCTGGCCTCTCTGCCCCTGCCTCTGCCCCTGCCCCTGCTCTGCCCTGCACCCCGTTTTGGCGCCTTTTCGGCTTCTAACGCCTTCATTGTGGGGGCTCTCTTGCGGCCAGCTCTTGATTGCGTCATCGCTGCTGGCGCCGTTGAAGGAGGGGGTATGAAAGCCTCATCTGTAGCTTCTTCTTCTTCTCCTTCTTCTTCTTTTTCTTCATCCTCCGGGAAGGACGGATGAACCATTGTTGTGGTGGTGGTGGTGGCGATAGCAACGGCGCCGGCGGCGGATCCACGAGGGGGGGTATCAAGGATGCTCTCCACGTCAACAAGAGCTGTAGAAGGAGGAGGAGGAGGAGGAGGAGGAGGAGGCCCTGCGAGGGGTACTGGCCCTGCTATAAACGAAGCTGCTTGGGCTAAATTAGCCTCCTGGCGTGCCTCTTGAGCAGCAACCTGCTCTCTATTATTGACGTCACGTTCTGCTGCCTCAGCTCCTGTCATAAGTCGCTTATTGACCTTGTCATGACTCTTAAACTGCCTATTCCACCCTGGCTTCTTAATAGTATCTGGCATTCGAGTATTAAGATCATCCCCTTTAAGCTCTTGAGCGAATTGAACAAGACCCTGTTGAGCATTCGTAGCTGCTTGATCATATCGTGTATGAGCGTAACCTGTAAGGTCCTCTCTAGCCTCTAGAACTTGTAGACCAAGCCCTGTGATCTGATTCCTGTTAGGAGAGATATAAGGATTCTGCAAGTAAGAGGTAGATTATTGTGGGGGGGATATCGGTAGGGCAAAAGTACGGTATGTTGGTACCTAATTGGCGATACGAATAGGCTTACCATTAATCTACTAATAAGAGTGTATTAAGGATCAAGGGATAGGAGCACCATCCTCAAATGGTTGCGCAAGATAGTGCTTGCAAGGGAGACCAAATCGAACAAGTAATTCGCACTTAAAACAGGGTACCGTAAGGCGTAGAGAGCCTTTGCTCATCTCTTCTTTTGTAATCTCCTATTCAGAGGAGATCTTTAATATAGCAAAAAGCGAGATTATATCTGTTAGTAGTAAAAACGCTTGTGAATTAAGTGTACAAGGTAGTTTACTATTATTTCAAGCCTCTTTATTAGATAGCTGCCGCAATTTTGACTATATAGTAGCTCTAAGTCGACGGCTAGCTTCTTTTATATCTATCTGCTTATTAAGTATATCTTTAGTACTAAGGTAAAGACTCTCTAAGCGTTGATTTGAATGAGCGCCCAAATTTAGATACTTACAAATATAAATACGTAGAAATTGCGACTCCTTAGGACCCTAATAGTCCTTAAGATATTTGATTTTATTAAGCCTTAGCTTTGAATAAATCTCTGTACGATTAGCCTTATCTTCTTCTGAATCTTCCTTAGGATAGCCCTTGTTAGCAAGCCTCTTTTCAATGTTCTTAATAATATGCTAGTCACAAAATTGTAGAATTGTAGTCAGGAAAGATATTACAATGGCTCGAAACTAGAACAAGTCAATAGTCCATAGATTGCTAAAACGAAAGCTGGAGAATCTATCTACAATGTGGCCATGCACAGATACATATACTCCAACGCCAGCGGGTGAGGCCTGTGTGTGCGTGGGCCACGCCATAGGCCACAGAGCATTCATAGTTCCTAATCCGGCCTCCTGCTGTATAGTGAAGTTTAGGCTTCCCTAATCGGGTAAGGCGAACCTCTCTATTTGTAATCCGTCCGGATAGCTCACACGCTTTGACAAGCGCCTTACAGCAGGAGTTTGCTTGCTGCCGCGAGTTAGTTATAGGCGTTGCCTCCTAAGTAACCCCCCTTTCTGAAAAATCGATTGCCCTTAATCAAGAGCACAAGCGCCCCACAGCAGGAGTTTGCTTGCTACTGCAAGTCAGTCATAGGCGTTGCCTCCTGAGTATGTGGCTGGCACATGCATTTCCTGTGCTATAGCAGAGGAAATGCATCATCCATCACACTACCCCCCCCTCTAAAAAAAAATCGATTACCCTCAATTAAGAGCACAAGAAAGCAAGTCCACTTTCATCCTAACGTTGCTAAGCCCGGCAATTCCCTATTTGGTTAGTCTGATATTTGACTATATATGTACAGCTAAATCTGTCACGTGATATCCTTATTAGATTTTCTGTACTCAGCCTCAAATCAACCAATCAGGCACTTCTTTCGCTAGGTGCCTTTCGAAATAATCCCTAAGTAGGTCTTCAGAGCCCTTAAAGTTTGAGATAAGGTAATAGGTCAGGTCCTCTGGCCAGCCTACCCATCTTGCTTATACCTTTCATGCTTTGCCTACTCTCTTAATGTCGACTATATCTTTGACCTCTTATGCCTCTTCTTCTTCTGTCTCTACTAGCAGAGGCTGTAAGTACTCCTGCTTTAGCAGAAGATTAGTAGGGTCCTTGGTCAGCAGTAATACATAGAATACATTATGAATCCTTATTAATAAGGGCAGTTCTAAACGAAAACTCTGTCTAAGCCTCTTTATAATAGGGAATGGCCTAATCTATTTCGAATCAAGTTTCTTATAAGGTCTTATTATATTAATATTCTTTGTTAATAACCAGATCTTATCTCCTTCTTTGAAATTAATTTTCTAGTAATGCTTATTCACCTGCTCTTATTATTATAACTACATAGTCTT